>NC_143018.1:133258137-133515637 GCF_055824585.1 Amblyomma mixtum | reverse complement strand
TAGTTGAATTCACATGTCCTGAAGGGGCCGTGTGCAGCTTTAGTAAATAAACAAACGGCCCTCGCGCCGAATGCTACAGTTATGCGCTATTTCTTGTTCGAAATATGCGTATTTAGGGCTAAGCCCCCCAGCGAGACACATAGAGGAATATTTACGTCCAGACAGTACAGCAAGAATAGCGAACTGCGGTCTTACCAAGAAACAACCGTCGCAGCACCACACCAGTACACAAAAAGGACGTGCCCACGAAGCTTGCAGACGCCGCAAAAAAATACAGCCGCTGACACCGTCGGTCCGTCGCTGTCACCCACACTTCGCGCACTTTTACGTGCGAAGCTCCCAGACACCCTTAGAGCGTGTGGGGGTAGCGGTCTCGGACTCGAAGGAGATGCCCTCGACTCAGCGTGGCAAACTCAGCGGAGACCAGCTACCCAGTGACAAGAGGTTTTTGGGCGTTCGGTGCCCAGCTTTCGCTGGTCGCAAGCCAGAGAATGGGTCGGAGCCAAAGGTTTACAAAACAAAACAAGGTTTATATAGCAAAGAGACGATACAGAGGATTTCACAATCACTAGTACAAACACATACAAAGTGATTAATTGAACAATGCAACACGTGCAAAGTTAAACTCGAGAGAGAGTACAATACAATGGCAATATTGCACCTAAAGTGCACTCACACAAGAGAGAGAGGTAAACAAGCAAAACACAATTTGTTCACCGGGCACTGCGGCAGTCCGACGACCACAGTTCCTCGACGATGCCGTCCCGCAGACTGGCGAACGTTGCCTCGTTGGTCCGTGGCTGACCTAGTGGTGTTTTCCCGGGAGTCGAACGGGCGCGCTTCTTCGAAGCTTAAACGGCGGTCCGGACTGACTGTTG
Organism: Amblyomma mixtum; assembly: GCF_055824585.1. Taxonomy (NCBI): domain Eukaryota; kingdom Metazoa; phylum Arthropoda; class Arachnida; order Ixodida; family Ixodidae; genus Amblyomma; species Amblyomma mixtum. The sequence goes on along the minus strand of NC_143018.1, from coordinate 133,514,759 downwards.
TTGTTGTTGTGACTGAGAGAAGGATGAAAAGGAAATTGCACGGGCCTGCTATTGGCTCTAGCCAAGCCACCACCGCTGCCAACGTGCAGATAGAGGAGAGGTAAGAGATCAGAGGAAAGAGAAAAATGCAAGAAAAGACGCGCGTCGCTGCAACAACTGCGTCCGCCGGAGCGGACGCTGCTGAAAAAATCGGATAAGCGGCCGAAGCCGCGCTCGCCGAAGCGAGGTCCGACTGACTGTTAGCGGTCAACGCCTTCTTTTATAGGCTCGCTTCCACGTCTGTTTGTTCTACGCGCCAGAGTAGGCGCGCACATACACGCAGCATTTGCAGTGCTGTCTCCCTTCCTTTCTCTCGCCGGCCGCGCGTCCTCATTGGTTAAAGTCAGGAGTCGTTTCGCGAAGATTCCAGCGTGTTCTAGCGTGGCGCCGTCGTGGCGGCGTAGCCGACGTCCGAGTGCAGAGGAGGGGGACGTGACTTAGTGCACGCAAGGCTACGCCCTTTTCCTCCGGTCAGCAGTAGAACAGACTCGCATGTTCGAGAAACTTCGGCGTGGATGACTCATTCCTTCGGCGCACGCCGTGGCGATGGAGAGAGAGGCACGCGCTCGGTGGGGCTTTCCCTCTCTCCCGTTGGGCTCGCGCCGGCGAGACGCCGTTCGCGCGGCGGTTTTTCTTTCTTTGTTTCTAAAATGCGCCGAATTTTGTGACAGTGCCCCTTCCTTTAAGAATATTGTGTAACAATATTCACAAAACACAAAATTCGCGCGCACATGCATGCGCTCACAAAGTCAGTGGCGAATGCCAAAATACATACATCAATACCTTGATGCTTTCATATACATAACACAGTACAATAGACAGATTGCACTCCAAAACACGCCGCAGTTCGGCGGTACCATTCGCGCGCACATGCATGCGCTCACAAACTACATGTGAAAATACATACACCACTACCATTATGTTTTCACATACACAACACAGTGCAATGTTCACAATGCACATAAGTACACGCCGCGATTGGGCAGTACATTAACACAAGGCTACAAACATGTAGCACACAAATACAAGGCACACTTTCGCCTAAACTTCCAAGTTCGGCCTACCCAGCGGGCTCGGAGAATTACTGTTTCCTTCAATCTTTCAGTCGCGCTTTTAATTCCCTTTCGGAAGCGGCTGCGGCTTTTCTTTCTGTCGCGGGTTGGACTCTTCTTCCGCCTCATTCTGAAGCTTCTCTTCCGAACGCGGTTTTGGCCCCGCTTCCCACTCGTATTCCTGTCTGGTTTCGCGCCCAGACTTCGAGCCCTTCTTTTCCTGTGGTTAGCGCGTCGGTTGCGAACAAATTTTACGCCAGTTCGCTCCTGACGGCTCCGCTCCTCGTGTTCTCCTCGGCGCGCGTTCTTCTGTTTTCTTCTGCGCCTCCAGACGGAGTCCTTACTGGACGCTGGGCTCGTTCGTCTCAGCTTCTTTCTCACTTTGCTGCGATGTTCCCGCAGTTCAGTTGGACTCGACTCAGCTGTCTTCAGCTTAGTTCTGTCTCTGCTCATTTTCTTCCTGAATTTCCTCCAGGGCTTCTGCTTTTCGGCTTCACCTGCTTTGGTGGTGTACAACTCATTTCTCTTTCTTCTTTTCTCCTTCCAAGCTCTTCTAGGGAGCACACCCGGTTCATTGTCAGTTGCGTCATCCGAGTTCTTATCTCGCGATGAAGCCATTGGTTCAGCTCTCTCTTCTTCTTCGAGGACTGAACTATCCTCTCTTACCAAGTCCTTTTTCTTTTTCTTCTTTCCGACTACTTTTCGAGCGCAATGCTCAGAGCTCGGATCAGGAGTCATTGGAGAATCATTCTCTTCACTTATGAATTCTGCTTCCTCTGATTCTTTCCTAAGCTCGTCAGTTTCAGTACAGTGGTGCTCCATTCCTTGCACCGCAATCTTTCTTTCCTCATCGGGAAAGCCCTCTTCGCTGCTCGAGGGTTCACTCGCAACGGCTTCCGGGTCTTCACTGAGTGCGCTCTCTTCAGGTATTACCACGTCTGAGCTTTCACACTCACTGCCATTTAACCACTCCTTCTCGTGGTCGGCACTGCAAGACTCACACGTGTTGCACTCGCACTCCTCCAGAGGGATCCGAACTGCTTCTTCGTCCTCAGGCGGCTGCCCTAGTGTCCCCTCTGACTCAGGCGTCAGGTTGGCCTTTTCCACAGTGCTTACTACTTCAGTAGTAGCTACACAGTCAGTTTCCTGAGGAAGCGACACTCCGGTCTGTTCTCCACTCTCTGTGGTTTCAGTTGCAGGAACAGGCTGCTCCACAACCTCACTCTCACTAGTGGAGCTAGTTACAACCTCTTCCGTGGTTGTCAACAAATTATACTCGTTAGTCTTACACCCGGCCTCTCCGGGGTTAGGATCCACTGCATCCCTGACGTTCCTCAAACGCCGAACTTCAGCAAGCTTCCTCTGAAGGATTGCCATCTCTCTTTCAAAAGCCCTTTCGGCTTCTTCACGTTTCCTTTGCCTCTCTTTCTCAGCGACTTCTCTAGCACGCTGTCGTTCTTTCTCTCTTTCTTCTCGAGCCCTCTCTCTTTCCTGGTCCACCCATTCTCGCAGTTCGGTTCCGGTCATCCCCATCTGGAGACCGACCTCTACTAGCTTCTTTAGCTCCTTAAAGCTCATATTTGGAGACCGAACTCTACATTCAAGGCAACGAATACTTCTCCACGGTGAACCTCATTAACCGCTTCAGCGCGGCACCTCACGGTATCGCTCTGCTGCTACCACTCGTTTACGACCTGTTCGTAAACTCCTTCCGACTCTTTCTCCGTTCTCTGTGCTTGCAAACACCAAACGTCCTGTCGCGGACGCCAGAATATATTGTCACCCAGACTTCGCGCACTTTTACGTGGGAAGCTCCCAGACACCCTTAGAGCGTGTGGGGATAGCGGTCTCGGATTCGAAGGAGAAGCCCTCGACTCAGCGTGGCAAACTCAGCGGAGACCAGCTACCAAGTGACAAGAGGTTTTTGGGCGTTCGGTGCCCAGCTTTCGCTGGTCGCAAGCCAGAGAATGGTCGGGAGCCAAAGGTTTACAAAACAAAACAAGGTTTATATAGCAAAGAGACGATACAGAGGATTTCACAATCACTAGTACAAACACATACAAAGTGATTAATTGAACAATGCAACACGTGCAAAGTTAAACTCGAGAGAGAGTACAATACAATGGCAATATTGCACCTAATGTGCACTCACACAAGAGAGAGAGGTAAACAAGCAAAACACGATTTTTTCACCGGGCACTGCGGCAGTCCGACGACCAGAGTTCCTCGACGATGCCGTCCCGCAGTCTGGCGAACGTTGCCTGGTTGGTCCGTGGCTGGCCGAGTGGTGTTTTTCCCGGGAGTCGAACAGGCGCGCTTCTTCGAAGCTTAAACGGCGGTCCGGACTGACTGTTGTTGTTGTTGTTGTTGTGACTGAGAGAAGTATGAAAAGGAAATTGCACGGGCCTGCTACTCGCTCGAGCCAAGCCACCACCGCTGCCACGTGCAGATAGAGGAGAGTTAAAAGATCAGAGGAAAGAGAAACAGGAAAGAAAAGACGCGCGTCGCAGCAACAACCGCGTCCGCCGGAGCGGACGCTGCTCAAAAAACAGATAAGCGGCCGAAGCCGCGCTCGCCGAAGCGAGAACAGATACTCCTGGGACTCTTTACTGACTGTTAGCGGTCAACGCCTTCTTTTATAGGCTCGCTTCCACGTCTGTTTGTTCTACGCGCCAGAGTAGGCGCGCACATACACGCAGCATTTGCAGTGCTGTCTCCCTTCCTTTCTCTCGCCGGCCGCGCGTCCTCATTGGTTAAAGTCAGGAGTCGTTTCGCGAAGGTTCCAGCGTGTTCTAGCGTGGCGCCGTCGTGGCGGCGTAGCCGACGTCTGAGTGCAGAGGAGGGGGACGTGACTTAGTGCACGTAAGGCTACGCCCTTTTCCTCCGGTCAGCAGTAGAACCGACTCGCATGTTCGAGAAACTTCGGCGTGGATGACTCATTCCTTCGGCGCACGCCGTGGCGATGGAGAGAGAGGCACGCGCTCGGTGGGGCTTTCCCTCTCTCCCGTTGGGCTCGCGCCAGCCAGACGCCGTGCGCGCGGCGGTTTTTCTTTCTTTGTTTCTAAAATGCGCCGAATTTTGTGACAGTCGCTCCCTGCCGCCTGGACGTGTTTGCCCGTTGGCTTGACGCACTTGAAAACGCCGCTGTTGCTGACGTAACTGCGGCCTTAGGCGCGCAGTGCACGTCACTGCAAGGCAAGACATTCCAAGACCATACTCTTCTTTTTTTTTTATTTGCACGTCAGTGCCATCTGGCGGAAACGGGGAAGCGCCGAACTCGGCCGCGAAAGGGCCCGAGTGTCCGCTCTTTTATGTTACTCTATGGCGTCGCTATTGCGCATGGCAGTTTCTTCAGCGATGCCAAAGCAGTCGGTCGGTCGCTGGGACAGGTGATAAGGTCCACAGCATGCAGTGATCGACTTTTGCTGTGAATAGCAGAAGATGCGTATGAGCCAACAGCCTCTGTCGCCGCCACCGCTACCAAGTGCGGGTTGGGGCTTGTTCCGGGGCTTTTACATCTTTTCTGGGGCCTGGCGGTGAAGCTTGGAAGCGTCGGTATTGCGCATGGCAGTTTCTTCAGCGATGCCAAAGCAGTCGGTCGGTCGGTGGGACAGGTGATAAGGTGCACAGCAGTGATCAACGATTCCTGTGAATAGCAGAAGATGCGTATGAGCCAACAGCCTCTGTCGCCGCCACCGCTACCAAGTGCTGGCTGGGGCTTCTTCCGGGGCTGTTATATCTTTTCTGAGGCCTGGCGGTGAAGCTTGGAAGCGTCGGTATTGCGCATGGCAGTTTCTTCAGCGATGCCAAAGCAGTCGGTCGGTCGATGGGACAGGTGATAAGGTGCACAGCATGCAGTGACCGACTTTTGCTGTGAATAGCAGAAGATGCGTATGAGCCAACAGCCTCTGTCGCCGCCACCGCTACCAAGTGCTGGTTGGGGCTTGTTCCGGGGCTTTTACATCTTTTCTGGGGCCTGGCGGTGAAGCTTGGAAGCGTCGGTATTGCGCATGGCAGTTTCTTCAGCGATGCAAAGCAGTCGGTCGGTCGCTGGGACAGGTGATAAGGTGCACAGCATGCAGTGATCGACTTTTCCTCTGAATAGCAGAAGATGCGTATGAGCCAACAGCCTCTGTCGCCGCCACCGCTACCAAGTGCTGGCTGGGGCTTGTTCCGGGGCTTTTATATCTTTTCAGGGGCCTGGCGGTGAAGCTTGGAAGCGTCGGTATTGCGCATGGCAGTTTCTTCAGCGATGCCAAAGCAGTCGGTCGGTCGATGGGACAGGTGATAAGGTGCACAGCATGCAGTGATCGACTTTTGCTGTGAATAGCAGAAGATGCGTATGAGCCAACAGCCTCTGTCGCCGCCACCGCTACCAAGTGCTGGTTGGGGCTTGTTCCGGGGCTTTTACATCTTTTCTGGGGCCTGGCGGTGAAGCTTGGAAGCGTCGGTATTGCGCATGGCAGTTTCTTCAGCGATGCCAAAGCAGTCGGTCGGTCGGTGGGACAGGTGATAAGGTGCACAGCAGTGATCGACGATTCCTGTGAATAGCAGAAGATGCGTATGAGCCAAGAGCCTCTGTCGCCGCCACCGCTACCAAGTGCTGGCTGGGGCTTCTTCCGGGGCTGTTATATCTTTTCTGAAGCCTGGCGGTGAAGCTTGGAAGCGTCGCTATTGCGCATGGCAGTTTCTTCAGCGATGCCAAAGCAGTCGGTCGGTCGATGGGACACGTGATAAGGTGCACAGCATGCAGTGACCGACTTTTGCTGTGAATAGCAGAAGATGCGTATGAGCCAACAGCCTCTGTCGCCGCCACCGCTACCAAGTGCTGGCTGGGGCCTCTTCCGGGGCATTTATATCTTTTCTGAGGCCTGGCGGTGAAGCTTGGAAGCGTCGGTATTGCGCATGGCAGTTACTTCAGCGATGCCAAAGCAGTGGGTCGGTCGATGGGACACGTGATAAGGTGCACAGCATGCAGTGACCGACTTTTGCTGTGAATAGCAGAAGATGCGTATGAGCCAACAGCCTCTGTCGCCGCCACCGCTACCAAGTGCTGGTTGGGGCTTGTTCCGGGGCTTTTACATCTTTTCTGGGGCCTGGCGGTGAAGCTTGGAAGCGTCGGTATTGCGCATGGCAGTTTCTTCAGCGATGACAAAGCAGTCGGTCGGTCGGTGGGACAGGTGATAAGGTGAACAGCAGTGATCAACGATTCCTGTGAATAGCAGAAGATGCGTATGAGCCAACAGCCTCTGTCGCCGCCACCGCTACCAAGTGCTGGCTGGGGCTTCTTCCGGGGCTGTTATATCTTTTCTGAGGCCTGGCGGTGAAGCTTGGAAGCGTCGGTATTGCGCATGGCAGTTTCTTCAGCGATGCCAAAGCAGTCGGTCGGTCGATGGGACAGGTGATAAGGTGCACAGCATGCAGTGACCGACTTTTCCTGTGAATAGCAAAGATGCGTATGAGCCAACAGCCTCTGTCGCCGCCACCGCTACCAAGTGCTGGTTGGGGCTTGTTCCGGGGCTTTTACATCTTTTCTGGGGCCTGGCGGTGAAGCTTGGAAGCGTCGGTATTGCGCATGGCAGTTTCTTCAGCGGTGCCAAAGCAGTCGGTCGGTCGCTGGGACAGGTGATAAGGTCCACAGCATGCAGTGATCGACTTTTGCTGTGAATAGTAGAAGATGCGTATGAGCCAACAGCCTCTGTCGCCGCCACCGCTACCAAGTGCTGGCTGGGGCTTGTTCCGGGGCTTTTATATCTTTTCTGGGGCCTGGCGGTGAAGCTTGGAAGCGTCGGTATTGCGCATGGCAGTTTCTTCAGCGATGCCAAAGCAGTCGGTCGGTCGATGGGACAGGTGATAAGGTGCACAGCATGCAGTGATCGACTTTTGCTGTGAATAGCAGAAGATGCGTATGAGCCAACAGCCTCTGTCGCCGCCACCGCTACCAAGTGCTGGTTGGGGCTTGTTCCGGGGCTTGTACATCTTTTCTGGGGCCTTGCGGTGAAGCTTGGAAGCGTCGGTATTGCGCATGGCAGTTTCTTCAGCGATGCCAAAGCAGTCGGTCGGTCGGTGGGACAGGTGATAAGGTGCACAGCAGTGATCGACGATTCCTGTGAATAGCAGAAGATGCATATGAGCCAACAGCCTCTGTCGCCGCCACCGCTACCAAGTGCTGGCTGGGGCTTCTTCCGGGGCAGTTATATCTTTTCTGAGACCTGGCGGTGAAGCTTGGAAGCGTCGGTATTGCGCATGGCAGTTTCTTCAGCGATGCCAAAGCAGTCGGTCGGTCGATGGGACAGGTGATAAGGTGCACAGCATGCAGTGACCGACTTTTGCTGTGAATAGCAGAAGATGCGTATGAGCCAACAGCCTCTGTCGCCGCCACCGCTACCAATTGCTGGTTGGGGCTTGTTCCGGGGCTTTTACATCTTTTCTGGGGCCTGGCGGTGAAGCTTGGAAGCGTCGGTATTGCGCATGGCAGTTTCTTCAGCGATGCCAAAGCAGTCGGTCGGTCGCTGGGACAGGTGATAAGGTCCACAGCATGCAGTGATCGACTTTTGCTGTGAATAGCAGAAGATGCGTATGAGCCAACAGCCTCTGTCGCCGCCACCGCTACCAAGTGCTGGCTGGGGCTTGTTCCGGGGCTTTTATATCTTTTCTGGGGCCTGGCGGTGAAGCTTGGAAGCGTCGGTATTGCGCATGGCAGTTTCTTCAGCGATGCCGAAGCAGTCGGTCGGTCGGTGGGACAGGTGATAAGGTGCACAGCATGCAGTGATCGCCGATTCCTGTGAGTAGCAGAAGATGCGTATGAGCCAACAACCTATGTCGCCGCTGCCGCTACCAAGTGCTGGCTGGGGCTTGTTCCGGGGCTTTTATATCTTTTCTGGGGCCTGGCGGTGAAGCTTGGAAGCGTCGGTATTGCGCATGGCAGTTTCTTCAGCGATGCCAAAGCAGTCGGTCGTTCGGTGCGACAGGTGATAAGGTGCACAGCATGCAGTGATCGACTTTTGCTGTGAATAGCAGAAGATGCGTATGAGCCAACAGCCTCTGTCGCCGCCACCGCTACCAAGTGCTGGCTGGGGCTTGTTCCGGGGCTTTTATATCTTTTCTGGGGCCTGGCGGTGAAGCTTGGAAGCGTCGGTATTGCGCAGGGCAGTTTCTTCAGCGATGCCAAAGCAGTCGGTCGGTCGGTGGGACAGGTGATAAGGTGCACAGCATGCAGTGACCGACTTTTGCTGTGAATAGCAAAGATGCGTATGAGCCAACAGCCTCTGTCGCCGCCACCGCTACCAAGTGCTGGTTGGGGCTTGTTCCGGGGCTTTTACATCTTTTCTGGGGCCTGGCGGTGAAGCTTGGAAGCGTCGGTATTGCGCATGGCAGTTTCTTCAGCGGTGCCAAAGCAGTCGGTCGGTCGCTGGGACAGGTGATAAGGTCCACAGCATGCAGTGATCGACTTTTGCTGTGAATAGCAGAAGATGAGTATGAGCCAACAGCCTCTGTCGCCGCCACCGCTACCAAGTGCTGGCTGGGGCTTGTTCCGGGGCTTTTATATCTTTTCTGGGGCCTGGCGGTGAAGCTTGGAAGCGTCGGTATTGCGCATGGCAGTTTCTTCAGCGATGCCAAAGCAGTCGGTCGGTCGATGGGACAGGTGATAAGGTGCACAGCATGCAGTGATCGACTTTTGCTGTGAATAGCAGAAGATGCGTATGAGCCAACAGCCTCTGTCGCCGCCACCGCTACCAAGTGCTGGTTGGGGCTTGTTCCGGGGCTTGTACATCTTTTCTGGGGCCTTGCGGTGAAGCTTGGAAGCGTCGGTATTGGGCATGGCAGTTTCTTCAGCGATGCCAAAGCAGTCGGTCGGTCGGTGGGACAGGTGATAAGGTGCACAGCAGTGATCGACGATTCCTGTGAATAGCAGAAGATGCATATGAGCCAACAGCCTCTGTCGCCGCCACCGCTACCAAGTGCTGGCTGGGGCTTCTTCCGGGGCAGTTATATCTTTTCTGAGACCTGGCGGTGAAGCTTGGAAGCGTCGGTATTGCGCATGGCAGTTTCTTCAGCGATGCCAAAGCAGTCGGTCGGTCGATGGGACAGGTGATAAGGTGCACAGCATGCAGTGACCGACTTTTGCTGTGAATAGCAGAAGATGCGTATGAGCCAACAGCCTCTGTCGCCGCCACCGCTACCAATTGCTGGTTGGGGCTTGTTCCGGGGCTTTTACATCTTTTCTGGGGCCTGGCGGTGAAGCTTGGAAGCGTCGGTATTGCGCATGGCAGTTTCTTCAGCGATGCCAAAGCAGTCGGTCGGTCGCTGGGACAGGTGATAAGGTCCACAGCATGCAGTGATCGACTTTTGCTGTGAATAGCAGAAGATGCGTATGAGCCAACAGCCTCTGTCGCCGCCACCGCTACCAAGTGCTGGCTGGGGCTTGTTCCGGGGCTTTTATATCTTTTCTGGGGCCTGGCGGTGAAGCTTGGAAGCGTCGGTATTGCGCATGGCAGTTTCTTCAGCGATGCCAAAGCAGTCGGTCGGTCGGTGGGACAGGTGATAAGGTGCACAGCATGCAGTGATCGCCGATTCCTGTGAATAGCAGAAGATGCGTATGAGCCAACAACCTATGTCCCCGCTGCCGCTACCAAGTGCTGGCTGGGGCTTGTTCCGGGGCTTTTATATCTTTTCTGGGGCCTGGCGGTGAAGCTTGGAAGCGTCGGTTTTGCGCATGACAGTTTCTTCAGCGATGCCAAAGCAGTCGGTCGTTCGGTGCGACAGGTGATAAGGTGCACAGCATGCAGTGATCGACTTTTGCTGTGAATAGCAGAAGATGCGTATGAGCCAACAGCCTCTGTCGCCGCCACCGCTACCAAGTGCTGGCTGGGGCTTGTTCCGGGGCTTTTATATCTTTTCTGGGGCCTGGCGGTGAAGCTTGGAAGCGTCGGTATTGCGCAGGGCAGTTTCTTCAGCGATGCCAAAGCAGTCGGTCGGTCGGTGGGACAGGTGATAAGGTGCACAGCATGCAGTGACCGACTTTTGCTGTGAATAGCAAAGATGCGTATGAGCCAACAGCCTCTGTCGCCGCCACCGCTACCAAGTGCTGGTTGGGGCTTGTTCCGGGGCTTTTACATCTTTTCTGGGGCCTGGCGGTGAAGCTTGGAAGCGTCGGTATTGCGCATGGCAGTTTCTTCAGCGGTGCCAAAGCAGTCGGTCGGTCGCTGGGACAGGTGATAAGGTCCACAGCATGCAGTGATCGACTTTTGCTGTGAATAGCAGAAGATGAGTATGAGCCAACAGCCTCTGTCGCCGCCACCGCTACCAAGTGCTGGCTGGGGCTTGTTCCGGGGCTTTTATATCTTTTCTGGGGCCTGGCGGTGAAGCTTGGAAGCGTCGGTATTGCGCATGGCAGTTTCTTCAGCGATGCCAAAGCAGTCGGTCGGTCGATGGGACAGGTGATAAGGTGCACAGCATGCAGTGATCGACTTTTGCTGTGAATAGCAGAAGATGCGTATGAGCCAACAGCCTCTGTCGCCGCCACCGCTACCAAGTGCTGGTTGGGGCTTGTTCCGGGGCTTGTACATCTTTTCTGGGGCCTTGCGGTGAAGCTTGGAAGCGTCGGTATTGCGCATGGCAGTTTCTTCAGCGATGCCAAAGCAGTCGGTCGGTCGGTGGGACAGGTGATAAGGTGCACAGCAGTGATCGACGATTCCTGTGAATAGCAGAAGATGCATATGAGCCAACAGCCTCTGTCGCCGCCACCGCTACCAAGTGCTGGCTGGGGCTTCTTCCGGGGCAGTTATATCTTTTCTGAGACCTGGCGGTGAAGCTTGGAAGCGTCGGTATTGCGCATGGCAGTTTCTTCAGCGATGCCAAAGCAGTCGGTCGGTCCATGGGACAGGTGATAAGGTGCACAGCATGCAGTGACCGACTTTTGCTGTGAATAGCAGAAGATGCGTATGAGCCAACAGCCTCTGTCGCCGCCACCGCTACCAATTGCTGGTTGGAGCTTGTTCCGGGGCTTTTACATCTTTTCTGGGGCCTGGCGGTGAAGCTTGGAAGCGTCGGTATTGCGCATGGCAGTTTCTTCAGCGATGCCAAAGCAGTCGGTCGGTCGCTGGGACAGGTGATAAGGTCCACAGCATGCAGTGATCGACTTTTGCTGTGAATAGCAGAAGATACGTATGAGCCAACAGCCTCTGTCGCCGCCACCGCTACCAATTGCTGGTTGGGGCTTGTTCCGGGGCTTTTACATCTTTTCTGGGGCCTGGCGGTGAAGCTTGGAAGCGTCGGTATTGCGCATGGCAGTTTCTTCAGCGATGCCAAAGCAGTCGGTCGGTCGCTGGGACAGGTGATAAGGTCCACAGCATGCAGTGATCGACTTTTGCTGTGAATAGCAGAAGATGCGTATGAGCCAACAGCCTCTGTCGCCGCCACCGCTACCAAGTGCTGGCTGGGGCTTGTTCCGGGGCTTTTATATCTTTTCTGGGGCCTGGCGGTGAAGCTTGGAAGCGTCGGTATTGCGCATGGCAGTTTCTTCAGCGATGCCAAAGCAGTCGGTCGGTCGGTGGGACAGGTGATAAGGTGCACAGCATGCAGTGATCGCCGATTCCTGTGAATAGCAGAAGATGCGTATGAGCCAACAACCTATGTCCCCGCTGCCGCTACCAAGTAAGTGCTGGCTGGGGCTTATTCCGGGGCTTTTATATCTTTTCTGGGGCCTTGCGGTGAAGCTTGGAAGCGTCGGTATTGCGCATGGCAGTTTCTTCAGCGATGCCAAAGCAGTCGGTCGTTCGGTGCGACAGGTGATAAGGTGCACAGCATGCAGTGATCGACTTTTGCTGTGAATAGCAGAAGATGCGTATGAGCCAACAGCCTCTGTCGCCGCCACCGCTACCAAGTGCTGGCTGGGGCTTGTTCCGGGGCTTTTATATCTTTTCTGGGGCCTGGCGGTGAAGCTTGGAAGCGTCGGTATTGCGCAGGGCAGTTTCTTCAGCGATGCCAAAGCAGTCGGTCGGTCGGTGGGACAGGTGATAAGGTGCACAGCATGCAGTGACCGACTTTTGCTGTGAATAGCAAAGATGCGTATGAGCCAACAGCCTCTGTCGCCGCCACCGCTACCAAGTGCTGGTTGGGGCTTGTTCCGGGGCTTTTACATCTTTTCTGGGGCCTGGCGGTGAAGCTTGGAAGCGTCGGTATTGCGCATGGCAGTTTTTTCAGCGGTGCCAAAGCAGTCGGTCGGTCGCTGGGACAGGTGATAAGGTCCACAGCATGCAGTGGTCGACTTTTGCTGTGAATAGCAGAAGATGAGTATGAGCCAACAGCCTCTGTCGCCGCCACCGCTACCAAGTGCTGGCTGGGGCTTGTTCCGGGGCTTTTATATCTTTTCTGGGGCCTGGCGGTGAAGCTTGGAAGCGTCGGTATTGCGCATGGCAGTTTCTTCAGCGATGCCAAAGCAGTCGGTCGGTCGATGGGACAGGTGATAAGGTGCACAGCATGCAGTGATCGACTTTTGCTGTGAATAGCAGAAGATGCGTATGAGCCAACAGCCTCTGTCGCCGCCACCGCTACCAAGTGCTGGTTGGGGCTTGTTCCGGGGCTTGTACATCTTTTCTGGGGCCTTGCGGTGAAGCTTGGAAGCGTCGGTATTGCGCATGGCAGTTTCTTCAGCGATGCCAAAGCAGTCGGTCGGTCGGTGGGACAGGTGATAAGGTGCACAGCAGTGATCGACGATTCCTGTGAATAGCAGAAGATGCATATGAGCCAACAGCCTCTGTCGCCGCCACCGCTACCAAGTGCTGGCTGGGGCTTCTTCCGGGGCAGTTATATCTTTTCTGAGACCTGGCGGTGAAGCTTGGAAGCGTCGGTATTGCGCATGGCAGTTTCTTCAGCGATGCCAAAGCAGTCGGTCGGTCGATGGGACAGGTGATAAGGTGCACAGCATGCAGTGACCGACTTTTGCTGTGAATAGCAGAAGATGCGTATGAGCCAACAGCCTCTGTCGCCGCCACCGCTACCAATTGCTGGTTGGGGCTTGTTCCGGGGCTTTTACATCTTTTCTGGGGCCTGGCGGTGAAGCTTGGAAGCGTCGGTATTGCGCATGGCAGTTTCTTCAGCGATGCCAAAGCAGTCGGTCGGTCGCTGGGACAGGTGATAAGGTCCACAGCATGCAGTGATCGACTTTTGCTGTGAATAGCAGAAGATGCGTATGAGCCAACAGCCTCTGTCGCCGCCACCGCTACCAAGTGCTGGCTGGGGCTTGTTCCGGGGCTTTTATATCTTTTCTGGGGCCTGGCGGTGAAGCTTGGAAGCGTCGGTATTGCGCATGGCAGTTTCTTCAGCGATGCCAAAGCAGTCGGTCGGTCGCTGGGACAGGTGATAAGGTGCACAGCATGCAGTGATCGCCGATTCCTGTGAATAGCAGAAGATGCGTATGAGCCAACAACCTATGTCGCCGCTGCCGCTACCAAGTGCTGGCTGGGGCTTGTTCCGGGGCTTTTATATCTTTTCTGGGGCCTGGCGGTGAAGCTTGGAAGCGTCGGTATTGCGCATGGCAGTTTCTTCAGCGATGCCAAAGCAGTCGGTCGTTCGGTGCGACAGGTGATAAGGTGCACAGCATGCAGTGATCGACTTTTGCTGTGAATAGCAGAAGATGCGTATGAGCCAACAACCTATGTCGCCGCCGCCGCTACCAAGTGCCGGCTGGGGCTTGTTCCGGGGCTTTTATATCTTTTCTGGGGCCTGGCGGTGAAGCTTGGAAGCGTCGGTATTGCGCATGGCAGTTTCTTCAGCGATGCCAAAGCAGTCGGTCGGTCGGTGGGACAGGTGATAAGGTGCACAGCATGCAGTGATCGACTTTTGCTGTGAATAGCAGAAGATGCGTATGAGCCAACAACCTATGTCGCCGCCGCCGCTACCAAGTGCTGGCTGGGGCTTGTTCCGGGGCTTTTATATCTTTTCTGGGGCCTGGCGGTGAAGCTTGGAAGCGTCGGTATTGCGCATGGCAGTTTCTTCAGCGATGCCAAAGCAGTCGGTCGGTCGGTGGGACAGGTGATAAGGTGCACAGCAGTGATCGACGATTCCTGTGAATAGGAGAAGATGCGTATGAGCCAACAACCTATGTCGCCGCCGCCGCTACCAAGTGCTGGCTGGGGCTTGTTCCGGGGCTTTTATATCTTTTCTGGGGCCTGGCGGTGAAGCTTGGAAGCGTCGGTATTGCGCATGGCAGTTTCTTCAGCGATGCCAAAGCAGTCGGTCGGTCGGTGGGACAGGTGATAAGGTGCACAGCAGTGATCGACGATTCCTGTGAATAGGAGAAGATGCGTATGAGCCAACAACCTATGTCGCCGCCGCCGCTACCAAGTGCTGGCTGGGGCTTGTTCCGGGGCTTTTATATCTTTTCTGGGGCCTGGCGGTGAAGCTTGGAAGCGTCGGTATTGCGCATGGCAGTTTCTTCAGCGATGCCAAAGCAGTCGGTCGGTCGCTGGGACAGGTGATAAGGTCCACAGCATGCAGTGATCGACTTTTGCTGTGAATAGCAGAAGATGCGTATGAGCCAACAGCCTCTGTCGCCGCCACCGCAAGCAAGTGCTGGTTGGGGCTTGTTCCGGGGCTTTTACATCTTTTCTGGGGCCTGGCGGTGAAGCTTGGAAGCGTCGGTATTGCGCATGGCAGTTTCTTCAGCGATGCCAAAGCAGTCGGTCGGTCGCTGGGACAGGTGATAAGGTCCACAGCATGCAGTGATCGACTTTTGCTGTGAATAGCAGAAGATGCGTATGAGCCAACAACCTATGTCGCCGCCGCCGCTACCAAGTGCTGGCTGGGGCTTGTTCCGGGGCTTTTATATCTTTTCTGGGGCCTGGCGGGGAAGCTTGGAAGCGTCGGTATTGCGCATGGCAGTTTCTTCAGCGATGCCAAAGCAGTCGGTCGGTCGGTGGGACAGGTGATAAGGTGCACAGCATGCAGTGATCGACGATTCCTGTGAATAGGAGAAGATGCGTATGAGCCAACAACCTATGTCGCCGCCGCCGCTACCAAGTGCTGGCTGGGGCTTGTTCCGGGGCTTTTATCTTTTCTGGGGCCTGGCGGTGAAGCT
The DNA here is from genome assembly GCF_055824585.1 of Amblyomma mixtum. Taxonomy (NCBI): domain Eukaryota; kingdom Metazoa; phylum Arthropoda; class Arachnida; order Ixodida; family Ixodidae; genus Amblyomma; species Amblyomma mixtum. Next base: position 133,499,588 of record NC_143018.1, on the reverse strand, counting down.
TGGAAGCGTCGGTATTGCGCATGGCAGTTTCTTCAGCGATGCCAAAGCAGTCGGTCGGTCGCTGGGACAGGTGATAAGGTCCACAGCATGCAGTGATGGACTTTTGCTGTGAATAGCAGAAGATGCGTATGAGCCAACAGCCTCTGTCGCCGCCACCGCTACCAAGTGCTGGCTGGGGCTTGTTCCGGGGCTTTTATATATTTTCTGGGGCCTGGCGGTGAAGCTTGGAAGCGTCGGTATTGCGCATGGCAGTTTCTTCAGCGATGCCAAAGCAGTCGGTCGGTCGGTGGGACAGGTGATAAGGTGCACAGCATGCAGTGATCGACGATTCCTGTGAATAGCAGAAGAAGCGTATGAGCCAACAACCTATGTCGCCGCCGCCGCTACCAAGTGCTGGCTGGGGCTTGTTCCGGGGCTTTTATATCTTTTCTGGGGCCTGGCGGTGAAGCTTGGAAGCGTCGGTATTGCGCATGGCAGTTTCTTCAGCGATGCCAAAGCAGTCGGTCGGTCGGTGGGACAGGTGATAAGGTGCACAGCATGCAGTGATCGACTTTTGCTGTGAATAGCAGAAGATGCGTATGAGCCAACAGCCTCTGTCGCCGCCGTCGCTACCAAGTACCAAGCAAATAATGCACCAGCAAAGTTACCTGCGTCGATGTAGGATTTAATTTTTTAAAGCAGGAAAGCAGGAAGGATTAAAGCAGTTTTTAGCCGCCAATTTTACTTCAGGGGTTGATCATGTATGTTGGGAGTACGCTCCGCGGGCACAGAAAGAGCTTTTACCTTTTGATTCCGCTCACTCAGAAACTGTCAAGAGGTCTATAGCCAGCCAATGCCTTGGGTCTGCTCTCTCGAAGTCGTGCCCGCATGCTATGCAGTGTAGCTTTAATAAGCAAGTACACCGGCTACTTACGGCCGGGCTCCCCTGCGCGGTCATTGTTTCTGTGGCCGAGGCCCTACTTCGGAAAAACAAGCAGGTCATGTTCGGCAAAGCGAAAACACTGGAAAGGCACTCGGTTAAACCGGTACTGGTACCGTATATTCACAAGGTTGCCCATCATGTGAAAAAAGTGGCAGGCCGACACGGCGTTCCTTTGGTGTTCTCCGCACCGAAGAATCTTGCCCAACTTTGCTCACGCATTTCGTGCGCGGAAAAGAAGAGTGGCTGCAGGAAGAAGCACTCAAAAAAGTATATCGATTGCTGTACCGGTGTCGTTTACGAGATACGGTTGACCTGCGGGAAGGCTTACATAGGCCAGACCGGGCAGTGTGTCAATGACCGGGCGGGGGAACATTTGCGGGCGTTAAGGGGCGGAGGGACACATTTGGCAGAGCATTGTGCGAACTGCAGAGCGTGCGAGCCGCGGCTGAAAGAGATAAAGATACTTGGCAGAGGCGGTGATAAGACGGCACGTGAACTATTAGAAGCCTTTCACATAAGGAAGAGGGGGCATGACTGTGTGAGTGACACGTCTGTTAATCTTTTGCACGCAGAGTACAGGTATCTCGAGCACGCATTGTGAACTGACGATGTGTTTCTTTACTGCGCATGTCTCCATTTATGTATATAGTCTGCTCTCTTACCTGCGAATAAATCAGATGAAGTTAGCGCCTGTCCTGTGTCTTTCCTCTCTTGTGTGCGTGTTGTTGTGCGCTTGAATGCGTTTCAAAATAAGCTATGCACCATCTAGCCCAAACAGAAGTTTTGTTAAACAAAGTCACTTAAGACTGCTTAAGTTTGAAAATACTGAAGCACTAAAGGGCCAAGTCATGCTACGTAGCAGAATGATTATGTGTCATGAGTAATGACTATAAATAACAGTCATGACCATGAATACTTAGTACAAGGTCTATACACCTTACATTGCGTTACTTGTAAAGTACTGGGTCATAATACGTGCAGAAGTGGGGCTGACTCATGCGTCATGATCATGACTTTGCGTATATACTGAGCTAATTGCAAAGTGCCGAATAATGCTATGTTGCATAATGATTGAGTCATGACTAGGATGACGCACCATGACTGCAGGTACTTTGTACAAACTCTGTACACCTCTAATTACCTTCGAAAGCACTGAGTCGTGATACAGTGCAGAATGAGTGTGAGCCATTAGTCACGGCTATGGCGAGCAGTCATGTCTTTCATATTGCATTTACATTACGTTTCATCATTCGTGACTATATATGTGCGTTTGCATTTGTTATCATGTCGTACACCGGCGTTCTAGCATCCTCCAAATTTCGTGCGAATGCTAATGAATTATATAACACTTTCCCAATAACATTTCCTGCCTTTTTCAAAATTAACTATGTCACGGTATTAGCTTCTCAGCGGTATATTGGATCCCTTACTGTCCCCCTGAAGACCGAAAGGAATCGGAGGGTGAGCAAAGCGGTTCTCTTGCCTCACAATCTACAACGCTTGATGGGCGTCAGAAGTGCTCCGCCATACGGCTAAGACACAAGCAACGAGGCCTGGCCACTTTTCGCAAACGGCAGGCTATTAATCCCGTAATGCCCCGACGTATCGCTGAATATACAGTGCGTGCAAAATGGAATATTGTATTATATATGCCCGCAGAACTACGTATTTCAGAACATATTTGAGAAAAAAATCTGCCGAAATATGATTCAACGGGAGTTGGGGTACAGGCATCAGCTGACAGCAATGAAGGAGACTTGCAGGAGAAATTCATGCAAAGGACAAACCTTAGCGGGGAGGAGCCTAAAATTTATGAGTGCGTATTGCTACACTGGTAGGTGACAGCGCAGTTTTTAGTTCCGCTGGAGAGTCAGTGAATGCACGTTTGTAATTTGAGCATTCATTTTGCCTTGTTATTATTTTAATTCATCTTAATTTATTCTCTCCAGTGTATATCGGCCTGACCAAGTAAACTGTGCTCACAGAAATCATTCTGGGAAAGAGAGTTCTTCAGTTCTGTGCACAGTTTTGCATTCAGTACATTTCCTGTTCCTTCCCTTTATCATGAAATAAAAGCTCTTCAAGCACTGAACATTCCTACATTGGCCGGCAATAAATTCTTCTCGGTCCAAAGTAGTAGTGCACCCAGCAGCTTTTACCGAAGAGCTGCACAAGGTGGCATCTGTCAAATTCCGCAATTGCCAACCTGCCCCAAAAATTACATTAATGAGATGGTGGCAGTAGGGTAGATTTGATTTCGTTTTCGAACATACAATAGGGTGTTGAACGTACAAGCGCACTGGTACTCTTCAAGACGGTACAACTCATCAGCATTCTTTTTTAATGTCAGGGCCGCATAGACTTCGTACCGCAGCTGCCTACTGTGTACAATATGACTATCAGGACAACATCCTCATCGGCAAAACCATGGATACCGAGTACTATCACCAAGTTGTTCGGTGCTGCTAGCTGATGAAAGACTTCAGTAGGTGGAGCTCGGGAGACCTCACTGAGGTCGGTGAGAAGGTAATCGTGATTGGATATCAGCAATGGAAGCTGCATGTCGCCGTTTCCTATCGAAAAATCACGTTCTTATCTGTTATCATTTCTTTACTCCTTCAAAGTTCTTAATTTTTCCGTCGCCCAGTGCAACGAGTGATTGAACTCAGTGAGGTAAAGCACTTTCAACGGGGACTACGTTCTCCCACTAGCGGTTCAGTGCTCATCGCTGCTCACTGCTACCGTCCAGGCGGGGCAGAGAAGGGCACGCTGGGGTTTTGGAGTGAAGTCGATTGGTGGCCGTCACTGAGCAGACTTTTTTACGTTTTGATATTCGAAATACTGCTTTTCCTTTTACTTACGACCAGCTACAATTCTGCAATTGCAACCAGGCGTCTTTCGGTTGTAGTGAGAAGGTAATTCTGAGAAGTGACTTAACCTGCTCAGCAGTTAACATTATTCACCTGATATCTGTGGTCCGCCTGTACTAGTATAACTATACCGCGAAAGCTATCTGTATCTTAAAAACACTATGCTTTAAAATATTTGTAACGCATCCTTGAAACACCGGATATTTTAGCGACGTCTTACTCTTACCCACCTATACAACTGAAACGTGGAAGCGACGTTAATGGTTGAGCTTAAATTCAGCCCACTGAAATGAGCTACGAAAGGAAGATGAAATGTGTTAGGCTTATAACATCTAAATTGGAGTTAACATAAAATGGCGTGGACAGGTCATGTAATTCGAATGCACGATAGCCGATGGTAGTTAAGGGTAACGGAATGGATTCCAAGTTAGGGAAAAGTATGATGGGGCGTCTGAGAGTCATGTCGCGGTGGAGGTTAGAAAGTTTACAGAGATAAGGGGTATTCAGCTTGCACAGGACAGGATTAATTGAACGGATAATGAAGAGACGTTTGTCCGGCAGTCGGAAGAGCTAGGCGGTGGTTCAGGATAGTAAATGTTATTAATGAGCTCTTTACACGGGAAGAGGCCCTACTATAAGGATCGTGATCACGTTAGACGGCTTCTGCAATTTGCAAGACTGCGCGATTTTTCATTTTCTCACTGTGGAAAGTTAAGAGTCGTCTGTAAAGACAAAAATTACGTCGGACTGTCAACATAAATTTAAAGTAGACTATCCGGCTCGTAACACCACATATGGCTCGCTACTCTTGAAATTAGCACAAAAGCCCGAAAGCTAGGACGAAAGAGAGCATCACAACACAAGCCACCACAAGCTGGCACGCAATGTTCGTCCCTCTGTTTCCACCCGTTCTCCTGATTCTCTTGATAGCTGATAACAAGGTACCTAAATATCTACTCTATTACGCGCAATCAGTTATCTTTAAGGACAAACGTTTGTTGGGACAAGTAAAAAGAATTGTATATAAATTTTTATTCCCCGCACAACTAGGCAGCGCGGCCTGAGTATCTCCAACGTCTGTGTGAGGGTGATTGAAGAAGTTTGTAATTCTCTCCACTTCCAAGTGCAGGCGCTCCGCGGAATAATACAGGAGCGCGCAACCGACCGCCATGTAGCGGTAGTCCCACCATCACGTCAGGTAACAAGCGGCAAGAACTAATTGCCTGCACACGCGGAGAAACACATTGCGCCCATTACGTCATCCCCATTTCCACCACAACGCTGGCGCTTTTTGCCGCTTGAACAATGCTGCGCTTTTCAGAAATTGCCGCCAGGTGGTCGGCTGCTCACAGCTACAATCGGCTCGCGGTAGTGGGCCGAGTATTTTCCTGTGGCTAGCGCACTCAGTCTCTGTTGGCGAGCACTGCCATAGATATGTAAAATTTGTGATGCAACGTGAACATTTTCTTCCTGGTTTAGTGTGATTTTGCCTCCTAGTAAGTAGGTTATGCCAAACGATATTTGATTTTGCGCTTAAGAAGGCACTCTTTGCTCTTACTGTGAATTTCCCCAGGGCGCCAACCTGAGCGTTGGCCAAAAGCAGCGCATCGCCATCGCCAGGGCTGTGTATAGCCGCAGCGATGTGCACCTGCTAGACGACCCGCTTGGTAGCCTCGATGCCACTGTTGCCGGACGTCTCTTCAGAGAGGTCATCAGCAAGCATGGCTTGCTGAAAGACAAGGTCAGTTGCTGATGCACCACGTGAGCTTATCCTGATGGTTCGCTGAAAATAACAGGTAACTGTACGAATCATTCATTCTACGCAACCAAAATAAGTAACAAGAATGTAACCATGCGTCGATGCTGCTTCGTAGCAAAGTACCCGAAAACCTGCTTAAAATTGTATTTCTCTTGGGCGTCATACTGAAGTAAAATATATCTATAAGGTCTGCCTAACGCAATGCAGTAAAAATATTTCGTTACTTATTTCGAGACATGGAGCTCCTTGTTGTAAAGAGAAGGCAGGAGGATGGGTCACTTGGCAACAGAAAACGAAGGTAAAAAAGGCGGAGGGATCCCTAGAATTCTCAGCCAACATTTTGACAAGCGGGTTTATCATCGGCAAGACAAATCCCCGTGTCGAAACGTTGGGTTCGCACCGTAACGGTCCCCCGTCCATTGTTACGATGTGTTGAGCTCATGTTACAGTTTCACTTGATGTCTTCCCTGAATTTTCGTGAAATGGTTGTTTTTTGTGCTGCCGCTTACTGCGCACAAATTTAAGTATAAGAGACGATGCTAGTCTTCTTAGCATCAGAGAGATATGCGTTTACATGCGAAATTTTGTTTTGCTAGTCTCTGTGTAATCGTATAAAAGACGGATTCTTAGATTTGTTTCAAAAACTGAAAAATATGACAAGTTTCGGGAGTGGCTACTCCAATGGCAGCATTTTCAGAATATTGACAATAAAGGGTTTTGCCTGCCCTTACACCGAACGGATGATCGTTTGGGAGAATGGAAAAACTTAGGGAATCTGTACATTCCAATGGAGATGGTGGTCCATTCTTGGGAAAAACACGGGAACGTGGGACCGCGCTCGGCTCACTGCAAGAGCGTCCAGCGCGGCCCCGTATCGAAGCTATGTGGGATATCCGCTGCAGCGGGTGCTGCACTCGAGCGCTGTAGTTGACGACGCGGATCATCGCCCCTAGGTCCGCCTAGGCCTGCGCCACTTCGTTTCGATGCGGGGCCGCACCGGACACACTGGCGCCCGGTGTAGCGTGGCACCGTTCTGCCGTGTAAGCCCCAAGAGAAAATGACTCTAGTTACGCCAGGAAAGAAACGGACCCTGGAAGGCGAAGGCAATGTTGCCCAAGCAGTCGACCTTATTATTTGCTATCCGTCCCGCGGAGAGAGTTATGTTGCGCGCTGGTATGCTTCATACTACAACTACACTGCCATCAATTGTTCCCGCGGTAAAGTGCAGCCGAATGTATGGTGTTTCTTTCTGTTTCTAAAGTTGTCAGCGCGGAATCTAAATGCGACTAATATAAATGTAGTCTAAATCTAAAATTATAACCGAAATCCGTGATTTCAGTAATCTCCCAGACTGCAAGGGGGGGGGGGGGGGGGGGTGTCGTTGACGCTGCGAAATGGTTCTGTTTTGCACATCTGCGAAAATAGTCTGCTTTTCGTTCACATCATATTGCCTTCACAAGCGCTCGTTTGGGACTGAAGAGCTATGTGCTGAGAATTTTGTAAACATTCGGTATGTCTTACTCGCTAGGGGATTTGAGCCCTCAAAACGGGCAAGTGACCTACCAAAGTGGTTAATCCTAGAGCCGGAGAATGACGCGTAAATATCGCCAACTGCCACGCATGGAATAGGAACGTGGGTCGCCGGTACGCTCCGGGCCGTGGGTGCAGCATTATAAGGAAGATATTTTACGGCTATATATTTGTACTTGAAGATAGTAGAGGGTAGTGAACCTCGGGCAGCCGAATGTTATCGGAAGACCTGCAAAACGGCAATCCGAAAAACTTATAGTAATGATTTTGGATGTTATAAATCCTTGCCACGTCCTCAAACATTCTAATATGAACATGCAGGTGGGCGTAGTATGGACATTGACAGATTTTCTCTGATATGACAAGCTTTGTGGCCTTTTTTTTTAGAAGAAAGTTAGGCTTTTTTGGTCCCCAAAAAATATACAAAACATCATAAATATACAAAAGAGGGTCCCAAAGTCAAAGACTGCACCGGCACCCTCGATAAATCAATAATACAAGAAATGGTTGCTGCATAGTTAGCGGATAAATACAAAATATTGAAAATATCAAATCAATGGTTCACAAAAAACAAGGTCAAAAATCGCAATAACGCAGGTAATATACACAAAAAGAGAATATCACATCAGCATTACAATAAGCATACTTTGAGCTTGTTTTTGAATTCAGGCAAGGAAATTAATGTTTTTAGATGGGATGACAATGTGTTCCAAATCAAAATGGCTTGAAAATACGACGTCGATTTACCGTTGGTATATCCTTTGGGGAGCAGAAAATTGTTTCTTGCTGTAAATCTGGTAGGGTTGTGATTGATGAGCTGAATGGGGTCTACAAACTGAAAATGTACGGTGCCATATACTAATCTAAAGAACACGATTGCAAGGTGACACTGGAAAAGCTGGTGGACTGGTAAAATACTGTGCTCCTGTAATAAAGAACGAGCATTAGTTGAGAAAGGGCTACGGGTAATAATGCGGATGGCCTGGTTTTATAAGTGTTGCAGAGACGATAAATGGCAATGATAAGTATTTCCCCATGCAATAATCCCATAAGTGATGTGACTATGTATGAAGGCGTAATACAAAGATAGGAGTAGGTTGCATGGAAAATATGGATGCGCCTTAATTAGAGCTCTGATGCCAAATATACATCTTCATTTTTGATGAGCGATATGGACGGAAAATATAAGAGTTGAATCAAGAATAACGCCGAGGAAGTTGGTGTTATCAGAAGGCGGAATATTACAAGAACAAAGGTTTAATGTAGGAGGACACGAAAGAATTTTCTGGCTACTTTTGAGCACTGTGAATGTCGTTTTAGAGAGATTGATCAACAACTGATTATCAGTGCACCATTTGGCTACATTACTTAGAATGGCATTCAATTCAAGAGTGAGATCCTCTATGGATGTATTAGATAATGACACGGTAGTGTCATCAGCATATAAGACACAGTGAGTTGGACTAATTTATTTATTTATTTATTTATTTACAATACTGCCAGTCTCAGTAAGAAACCGTAGCAGGCGGGCAATCAGTACAATATAGAGTTCAGTGCAATAAAGATAAATTACAAGCAGGTCAACAAAAATGAGAACTCTTACATAAGTGTTACATAACTACTAGTAGGCAGGTTAGCAAAGAATATCTTGAAGATTCAGAACTGAAACAAAAAGAAATCAAGTAAGCAGGAGTCGTTCATTCCAGCAAACATGCTACTATTAGAAGTATTTTGCAATAGAAACTAGAAGAAAGCGAAAAAGAAGGTAACGGGTGCCAATAGGCATGCAATCATCCTTAAAAATAACATGTCAAGAAATGTCAATAAGTAGCTGTTGGGCAGTCATCTGGTAAAATGTAGGACTATTGGTAATTTACTGATTCTTGTTGCTTTCTACTATTCTTGAGGTGAAGGAAGATAGTGAGTCCGACATGGCAATCGATGGATCGAGCTGATTCCATTCGCTGATGGCTAAAAGAAAGAAAGAATGCTTGAGTATTCAGTCAGCGTGTGCGCATGCTTGTGCCGGGATTGCCGTGACTGTGAGAAGGGTGCATATTTAGACACATCTATACTGTAGGTGTTGTGTAATAACTGATATAAAAACTTCAAGCGGGATTCTTTTGCCCTAGATAATAGTGATGGAAGGCCAGATGATGCTTCAAGATCGGTAGGGGAGTCAGAGTGTTTGTATTTGTTATGAATGAATCTTAAAGCTTTTCGTTGCACTCTCTCAAGCCGAGTGATGTTAGTGATAGAATGCGGGAACCAAACAGTGCTTGCGTATTTTAAGATTGGCCTTACGAGGGTAGTGTAGGCAAAATGCTTGGTATTTTGAGAGGCCAAACGCAAGCATCTTCTAAGGAAGAACAGCTTTCGCAAGGCAGTAGAGGTAAAATTGGCGATATGCGCGTCCCATCTGAGGTCGGAAGTTAAAGTTAAGCCTAGGTATTTATGTTCAGAGACCTTTGAAAGCGTTGAATCATTGATACTGTAGTCATAGTTATATAGCTGTTTTTTCCTGGTGACTGTCATGCAAACGGATCTTTTATTGTTTAACGTCATCTGCCAGGTGTTACACCATTCAACAATTTTGTTAAGAGAGCTGCTTAGCATGAGGTAGACTTCAGGATTTTTTATTGTTATATGCAGAATGCAATCATCAGCGAAAAGTTTTATGTTACAGTCAATATTGTTGGTAATATCATTGATGAAAACTAAAAACAACACTGGTCCTAGAACAGATCCCTGCCGGACTCCTCATGTAATGGGAACTGGTTTTGATTGAACTTGTTCGAAAGTTACAAGTTGTGAGCGGTTCGTCAAAAAATCTGTGATCCAGAGTAACACTTGGCTATCTCCAATTATGATACGTAATTTTGATATTAGTTTTTTGTGGCTGACAGTATCAAATGCTTTAGAGAAATCTAGTAGTATTATATCTGTTTGACTGCACTCGTCAATACTAAGGGCTAGGTCATGCACAACCTCTGTTAGTTGGGTGACAGTTGATAAGCCACGACGAAAGCCATGTTGATGGGGTGATAATAAGTTTTCGGTCTCCAGAAAGTGCTTTAAGAGTTTTGCTACAATGTGCTCCATGCTTTTGCACGACGTACTGGTAAGTGAAATGGGTCGATAGTTGGAGGGTGAGTTTGTATCTCCGGATTTATGAATGGGTAGAACGTTTGTTTTTTTTCCAGTCGTCGGGTAGCTTCGAAGTTGATAAAGACTTACGAAAAATGATACCGAGATATTTACTGCACCATTCTGCATATCGTTTAAGGAACTGATTTGGGATGTCGTCTGGACCACTTGTTTTCTTTATGTCTAGGTTTAGCAGAAGGTTAAGAACACCATCATCTGTTATGTGGAGAGGACCGATACATGGCGTAGATGTGCAGAAACTGTTAGGGAGAATGCCGTTATTTTTTGTAAAAAACAGATTGAAAGAAATCGTTGTGCATGTTAGCTTTCGTCTGTTTTTCCTCCATGGACAGGTTGGATGTGGCTGTCTTGTCTCTGCGAAAATATTTCCAGAATCTATGGGGATTATGCCTAAGAAGTGTAGGGGAGGTCACGTTAAAGTACTGTTCCTTTGAATGCTTTGATATTTCTTTTATCCTTGCGACTGCACTGGTCAGTTTTAATGATTTGGTAGCATTTCGCCGCTTTTCTTTAATTGAGCTACGGAGCCGCTTGACTTGTCGTTGTGCGTGCATTACGTCCCTTGTGATCCACGGGTTGTTTTTCTTAGGCCGTTTTATTTTTCTTGGAACGAATGCACCTACACAATAAGTTACCGTAGTTCTAAACTGTTCCCACAAGGTGTTCACATCGGTGGTCTCACGCAAAGCAATGTCGAAAAATAATTCGAATTCGTGCGCAAGATGTGTTACAATGGTAGTGTCGTCTGCTTTAGCAAAATTAGTGACGATCTGCATGCTTATCTGATATAATATATTGCTCTGTAATGGTAATCGGCAGGTAGGTATACTGCGGTCCGAGAGGCCTTCTATGACGTCAACCTGAGCACGGTTTTCAGGAAAGTGATCACTGATTAGTATCAAATCTAGGATATTACCAATTGTTCCGTGGGTGCGTGTGGGTGTTGAAACGATTTGATGAAGATTAAAATTGAACATTAAATCGATGAGGGCCTCTGAAGCTCTTGGTGTATAGTGCATTGTTGTCCAGTTTATTTCAGGGACGTTGAAATCACCCATGATAATAACCCGTGAATTTCGGGCATGGTTCTGAAGGAATTCCTGAATTGTAGTGATGGCTTCATGTCCAGTAGAAGGACTTCAGTAAATGCAGCCGGTAACTATGTCTGTATCTTTACAAATTATCTTGCAGAAAACAGCTTCCGCGCAAGGAACTTCAGGAAGAATAACTAAAGGTAGCTGCTTCTTAATCAGTATTGCCACGCCCCCTCCTCGTGAACCACGGTCTTTTCTGATGACGGAATAGTTCGGTGGAGCGATTTCGTGATTTGAAATTTCAGGTGAAAGCCATGTTTCGGTGATTCCGATTACGTCTGGTTCATGACAAAGTAAGACGCTTTCAAGTGACTGTGTTTTGTTCACTATGCTTCTTGCATTTATATTTATGACGTACAACTCTGACTGAGTTTTCTGACGAGTCACTCGAGGGCTGAATTCGGTGTCCTTGTTTTGCATAGGAACTCTGCTATTTTTTTCTTCGTCCCAAATATAAACACGCTTATTTTTGATCAACTTGTCAAATGCTAGCGCAACCTTTTCTTTACGTTCTCATTCTTGTTTGGCGCTCGCCCACAGTTTCTTTCTAACATCTCGAACTCTGGCAGAAAAATCTTCACCGATAGCGTATTCGGTGTCTATTAGTTTGATGCCGTTTTTCCATATTAGTGTTTTTTGTCTCGAATCTAGCAACTTCATAATAAGTGGCGTAGTCTTGTTTTTTTCTGGTCTACCTAGCCTGTGAATTCGCTCGATGGCGACAGCGTCTAGTTCGAGGGTGTCTTGCACGATAGTTTTGTTCACTCTTTCTTCAAGACCTTCATTAGTTTCTTCCTCCTCCTCCGGTAGTCCGTATATAATTAAGTTGGATCGTCTGCTGCGATTTTCCAGCTCATCGATTTTCTTTTCCATTGTTTCAATTACGCGGTCCATGCGTGAAATTTCGTTCTGGCAGGTGGCGAGTTTCTTTTCAAGCTGTGATAAGGCACCAAGTTTCTTGTCTATATCAACGAGGCGTACTTCCTTTATGTCTTTTATGTCGCTAGCGGTATCTTTTAGTTGTTTGGCAATTTCGGCTAGGTCCGGGCCTGGGTTAGTTCAAACATCTCCGCTTAGGAGCAACAACTTGCGCAGTACAACAGTTATACAAGACAACTGCTGCGGGCACGCCAGCACAAACAAAGAGGGGTCACTTGAGCGGACACATTTACCAAACAGTTTTCTCACCTGCACGATATAGAGGAACGGGTTATTGCTCCGCATCCTGGTAGTGCTGCCGTGCCCAATACTAGCAGGTTTTTCGTAGCATGTATGTATATCCCAGTGTGGTGGCGCTTTCAGCAGGTCACGTGCTCCGATGAACACACCTGTGACTGTCGGCCGGTGGAACGGGTGATCTTGTGCTGTCAGCGATGGCAGATCCCGCACGTGGAAGCTGATGGTTCCGGCTGATTGTGCTGTAATCTTCACGGGTCCTTCATGGCTGGGGGTGTGGACTGGAAGCAGTACACCGACGGCGATCTGCACGATATAGAGGGACGGGTTATTGCTCCGCATCCTGGTAGTGCTGCCGTGCCCAATACTAGCAGGTTCTTCGTAGCGCGTATGCATATCCCAGTGTGGTGGCGCTTGCAGCAGGTCATGTGCTCCGATGAACACACTTGTGACTGTTGGCCGGTGGAACGGGTGATCTTGTGCTGTCAGCGATGGCAGATCCCGCACGTGCAAGCTGGTGGTTCCGGCTGATTGTGCTGTAATCTTCACGGGTCCTTCATAGCTGGGGGTGTGGACTGGAAGCAGTACACCGACGACGATCTCCACGATATAGAGGAACGGGTTATTGCTCCGCATCCTGGTAGTGCTGCCGTGCCCAATACTAGCAGATTCTTCGTAGCGCGTATGTATATCCCAGTGTGGTGGCGCTTGCAGCAGGTCATGTGCTCCGATGAACACACTTGTGCCTGTTGGCCGGTGGAACGGGTGATCTTGTGCTGTCAGCGATGGCAGATCCCGCACGTGGAAGCCGGTGGTTCCGGCTGATTGTGCTGTAATCTTCACGGGTCCTTCGTGGCTAGGGGTGTTGACTGGAAGCAGTACACCGACCACGATCTGCACGATATAGAGGAACGGGTTATTGCTCCGCATCCTGGTAGTGCTGCCGTGCCCAATACTAGCAGATTCTTCGTAGCGCGTATGCATATCCCAGTGTGGTGGCGCTTGCAGCAGGTCATGTGCTCCGATGAACACACTTGTGCCTGTTGGCCGGTGGAACGGGTGATCTTGTGCTGTCAGCGATGGCAGATCTCGCACGTGGAAGCCGGTGGTTCCGGCTGATTGTGCTGTAATCTTCACGGGTCCTTCGTGGCTGGGGGTGTTGACTGGAAGCAGTACACCGACCACGATCTGCACGATATAGAGGAACGGGTTATTGCTCCGCATCCTGGTAGTGCTGCCGTGCCCAATACTAGCAGATTCTTCGTAGCGCGTATGCATATCCCAGTGTGGTGGCGCTTGCAGCAGGTCATGTGCTCCGATGAACACACTTGTGCCTGTTGGCCGGTGGAACGGGTGATCTTGTGCTGTCAGCGATGGCAGATCCCGCACGTGGAAGCTGGTGGTTCCGGCTGATTGTGCTGTAATCTTCACGGGTCCTTCGAGGCTGGGGGTGTTGACTGGAAGCAGTACACCGACCACGATCTGCACGATATAGAGGAACGGGTTATTGCTCCGCATCCTGGTAGTGCTGCCGTGCCCAATACTAGCAGATTCTTCGTAGCGCGTATGTATATCCCAGTGTGGTGGCGCTTGCAGCAGGTCATGTGCTCCGATGAACACACTTGTGCCTGTTGGCCGGTGGAACGGGTGATCTTGTGCTGTCAGCGATGGCAGATCCCGCACGTGGAAGCTGGTGGTTCCGGCTGATTGTGCTGTAATCTTCACGGGTCCTTCATAGCTGGGGGTGTGGACTGGAAGCAGTACACCGACCACGATCTGCACGATATAGAGGAACGGGTTATTGCTCCGCATCCTGGTAGTGCTGCCGTGCCCAATACTAGCAGATTCTTTGTAGCGCGTATGTATATCCCAGTGTGGTGGCGCTTGCAGCAGGTCATGTGCTCCGATGAACACACTTGTGCCTGTTGGCCGGTGGAACGGGTGATCTTGTGCTGTCAGCGATGGCAGATCCCGCACGTGGAAGCCGGTGGTTCCGGCTGATTGTGCTGTAATCTTCACGGGTCTTTCGTGGCTGGGGGTGTTGACTGGAAGTAGTACACCGACCACGATCTGCACGATATAGAGGAACGGGTTATTGCTCCGCATCCTGGTAGTGCTGCCGTGCCCAATACTAGCAGATTCTTCGTAGCGCGTATGCATATCCCAGTGTGGTGGCGCTTGCAGCAGGTCATGTGCTCCGATGAACACACTTGTGCCTGTTGGCCGGTGGAACGGGTGATCTTGTGCTGTCAGCGATGGCAGATCCCGCACGTGGAAGCCGGTGGTTCCGGCTGATTGTGCTGTAATCTTCACGGGTCCTTCGTGGCTGGGGGTGTTGACTGGAAGCAGTACACCGACCACGATCTGCACGATATAGAGGAACGGGTTATTGCTCCGCATCCTGGTAGTGCTGCCGTGCCGAATAGAATTAGGAAGGTCATTAATATACAGTAAGAATAGCAAGGGTCCTGAAATAGAGCCCTGAGGAACACCTTGGTTAATAGCTTGGGAAAAGCTTCCACAAATATTGATTATTTGTTGACGATTTTGTAAATAGCTTTTCAGCTTTTCTAAATAGCTTTTCTAAGTAAACAGAGTTCAAAAAACTACAGATAATGTTTACTACATTCGAATCAATGCGAAAAACAAATTTGTGCTACGTACAAGACGACGGCAAGCTGGCAGAGCTGCAGGACGGAGCGCTAGAACAGTAGCCAAGCTGCGAACAAACGACGGAATAGGCAACGGCCGATCTGCTCGGAATTGGTAGCCATCGGATTAGTGCTTACTCACTAATACTTCTGTGCTTCTGCAAAGTCGGGTGTTTATCAACCAGGCAGGCAGATTCCTCCCTTTCACAGCATCATATTACTGCAAAATGATCGCGCCATCGAGGAAGAATAATTTTCATTTTGCTGCTTATGTTCGCCATAGAGTTGACTTTTGAGTGACAAATTATGTTCCGAAAAACGAACAAACATTGGCAATTTTTTAGGTAGCTATACTTCTTCCAGCTAAATCTAATGGTGAGAATATATTACACCAATAGTTTTTGGTTATAATTACTTAGAAAATTTCAAAACTAAAAACCGGTCTTGAGGGCAGCTTTTCGCCTGTGCATGCAGTGGTAATCGGTTGAAAAAATAGAGAATCGTTTTTCCAGGAAACCAAACGGCGGGCACCCGAACCACGCCTTAAGAGAAGGGAGTAAGGTGGGTTTGAAAGAAGAAAGAGGCGCCGTAGTGAAGGTGTCCGGAATAATTTCGACCACTTGGAGATCTTTAACGTGCACTGACACCGCACCTTTTGCGTTCCGCCTCCATTGAAGCACGGTCGCCGAGGCCGGGTTCCAACCCGGGTACTCCGGCTCCGTCGCACAGCGCCCTAACCACGGCGCCACCCCGACGGATATAATGGGCGACAACGTGCTAAAATGTATTGTCTTTATTTCGCTCCATCTGTAACGCGCATTCCGCGCGCGTCACCATCGTCGTCGTCGTCGCTCTCGTCGTCGTCTGAAGCGGTCTCCAGCTCGCAACAGAAGTCACAGTTTCTGTCGGAAACAAGTTCAAGATCATCAGCAACGCTGCTGTCAGAACTTCACCGACAATCACCTCTTTTTACTCGAAACAAGGCCGCCACCGTCATGTATCATGTATAACGCCACTATTAGTTTACTGTTGGCAGCCTTAAAGCACACGCTAAAGACACGAAAGGCGTTTTTTTTTCATTCACAATTACCATCCTCTCGTGCTGAAATTTGGAAGTAACGCAGTTGCCATTCTAACTGGTCTTTAGTGTTGGGAGCCGCACAAAATTGTGCACGACGAGTGTGATTAGTCATTCGCGATGTCGGTACAGCTGGAAGAGATATCAGCTGGAACACAGGAGCGCTTGGCCACCGCACTTCGAGGACCACTGCCGCTTATATGCGGCGAGAATCAGTAGCAAATGGCATGCCCAGTATGCATGGCCGGCACTCCCATGCACTCTCGTGTTCCCGCTCATATTGCTTCCAGATGTAGAGTCCCGCATGACGAGTACAGTTCGGGGTTCGTGATTAAATGGTTAACTGTGTGATAAGTTAGGCAACCAGTGATTTCCGAAATTCAAGCGACCTATTTTTGACACAGGTTTCTCATTGTTGCAGATGACGTGCTCAGTACTAAGCGCACTGATGGTAATCATTTGAGGATAGGTTTTGGTTTGGAAGTGGTCGACTTTCGTTATTGAACACAAAACCGATATTTTGAAACCACTTCAGTTTGCCCTCATCTCTGTCAGGATTTCGCAATGAATAGTGGCATTCTCAAGGAGGGTATTGTTGAAAGCACTAATCAAACATGCAAGAAACTTAAGCGCGTTGCCTATCATGAAGTTGCTGACGCTACCCTGCTTTCTGTTTTCTCCGTGATGCTTACGGGTACTAGGTATTCCGAGTGCATTATCATGGTCATGATGATGATGAATTTTTGTGACGCAAGGGCATCTCTCGCAAAAGAGCGCCATTGCAGAAGGTTTTCCTCTTTTACTCGAGGTAGGGTCAAAGACCCATGTCCTAAGCATTTCACCCTAAAGGCCGACTCACACTGCGGAAACAGTCCGCCAAACCGTCCGACAAAACAGTGTTTTCGTCGGGTTGGTGATCCTGTCACACCGCGTCAACACGAACAGAGGGTAAACGTGTCGCTGTCTCCCGCTAGGCTGTGTTGGCCACATGTGCGCCACTTGTTCAGAAACACCCTGTCACACCAGAAAAACCACTTCAATCGCGTTCCCCTGCGCTTCTCTGCCTTTGCTCGCGCGCTCTCCTCCGTGCGTGTGCACAACCGCGGAAACTGGAGACACCTTGCGTTGTCGTAGCTACTGACGGTTTTGCAGAATATCGGACGAACTATGAGTGTGCGTGGCGGCTGAGGTGCAGCCTTGCTCGATTCTGACTCGGACGACCAGCCGCCACCGCCGAGAAACCGCGCTGCGTTTTCGAAAACTTCATGCGAAAGAATTAAGCACGGACTACATGCGTCTACTTTGTGTGCCCTGTGTCTACTTCTACACATTTTGTGTTTTGCGCTGCTATTCCACAATGCATTATCAACCCGGCCGGTCACTACAAATCATGCCACAATCTCGGCAGATTCATCCAGTTTGTTCCACGCTCTGAGAGTACTAAAAAAAATATATAATTGTACGCATCATTCTCGCAATCAAATGGGAACCCAGTAAAGTTATTCTGATTGCTATCTCAAAGAAAAAATGCAGCACTGCTTTCTTCTTCATCTCAAGTTCAAAAATAGCAGGATAGGTAACTGGTAACTCGCGCTCACCTGTGAAATACAGTCCCAACTAGCGATCTCTTGAAACACAGATTCCGTCAGATCACGCCGTTGATATTTTGAGTCTGTTATATCCCATGGAAAACGCCTCTCTTCAACCATCCCGATCAAGTCACTTTCCTGGCGGCTGGAGAACGACGGCAGCATATTTGCGGGAGCAACTGGCACACTCGTATGCTGTCGCGCGAGTGGTCCTACCTCGCGCACAACCCCGTCAAGAAACTGCTAGTGCTCGCGGCCGCGGTAGGCTCTACACACGGCACAAAACATTCCTTTTGGCTCCCTACAAAGCCACAATCGTCACTGCTCACAAGAATGCGACGGGGAACGTAGGAAATGTGCTTCTCCACGGCGGTGGCATCCGCCAGCCGGTGGTGGCCACGGCGTCTGCATGCGCCCGCCTGCAAGACGCCGTACGCGGCAGATACCATTGCGACGAAAAAAAACCACGACCTTCTGAAAAAAATGTTCATGTTTGCACTTTGAAAACGACGTTTACAATAAAGGCACAAAAGCGGTGAATCACAGCAAAGTGTTTGGTTTGGTTCGTGCGGTGTCGCCTGGAAATTCGCCCGGCCGGCGAACAGCGCTAACCGGGTCCACGAACGCTGTTTATTTGTTGTACCGGTTCCCGGAAGCTGTCATACCGAGGGAACATCCCAGCAACCTGTCTCGTTTCCCTGCCGTCCGTGCAGTGTGACAAGAAGTTGTGGGACGAGTTGGTTGGGCGACTTGTTGACGGCTCGTTTGCGAGCATGTTTGGTTCATGTCGTTGTTGTGTTTCCGCAGTGTGACTCGGGCTAAAAGAAACCGAGCACCAGGCAGGGGAAAGCTGGTACCCATTATATCAGCGGTGGGTACCCGGCGGCACCGGGCTTCGAACTCCGTACGTCTCGCATGCTAGGGGGAGGCTGAAACTACTAGGCCACCGCTGCGGTCTACGAGCTAACTGCATTTCAAGCACTACAAAGTCAAAAGCATTTATTTGCAGGGTGTTTTAGATATTTTTCGGACCCGAATTGTGGTCTGTAACCAAGGCCAGTACTTGCACCATATGGACAAGCTTCTGCTGGTGAACGGAAGGTGCGTTCGGGTGTCTAACAAGCTGGAGGACCTGATTCAGGACCAGGACTCACCCCGACACTTTCGTCACGCTCTTTATCGCAGTTCCTTCCATGTTCACGGGAGAGCAGAGTAAGCAAGTAAGATTTACATCACTGTGAGGTATTGAAATGGCGTACATGATTTAAAACCGCAGATTATTTCCTTGGTGATGCTAGTGCGACATTTTTCTGTAGAATATTATAAATTACCTCAAGCATAACTTTAGAAGCAGTCTAATATGAGAAGGTGCTTATGTCTGTGACAGCTGTATTCTTCAGTGCTGGCGATAGCTTTCCATTGCCGTGTTCTTGCAGCCCTTTTCCCTTGTCATCCCAGCCCATATAACAAAGGCCGAATCACAGGGCAGCGTTCCTTCGGCGCTGCGTCAGCGTCTCGGCTACTGGCGTCACCGATGGAAAAATTCTGGCGCTAGAACCGAGGCGACGCAGGGAGACGCGGATATTTGGCGAGGTCATTCTTAGCGTCGGCGCCGGAAATCGTAGGTGGGGATTGGTGGAGACCAATGACTAGCCGTGCATTGCCATTGACTTCCGGATTAATGCATGCTGTTGCAGTACCCGCGGCCCGTTTCTGTGAAGGCAACAGCGCCCCTTCTGTATCCTTGCTGTTTTCACCTTTGCCCCCGTAGTAGGTTGACGTCAGCTTTGATTAGGAAGATTAGCTAGTGACAGGGCATAATTGAATAATGCAAAAAAACATCTCGTCATAAGCCATCATTGTACAAAATGGTCGTTTACAAGCTGTAGAAATGAAGACGGGCACATGGTAGCAGCAATGTCGGGAGAAGGCCATTCCAGTCTGTGGCGGTTCGGAAGGAAGAGCAACCAGTGTATGAGGCGGTTCCAGCTCGGGGGCGCGCAGCTTGAAACTGATGGCAGGTGTGGTGGGATAAGCGGGACGCTGCTGCGACGAATTTTGCTTGATTAAGGGAAGAAAAGGCTGGCAATGCGGCGTCGACTGGAGAGCGTTCGCAAGCCGGATTGTCACTGAGAAGCGACGACTTAAATCTGCTAGGTGAAGCCGAGTATCGCCGTGTGCGCAACATGATCTTCGGGAGAGATGCCCATCGGAGAGTAAGCATACCACCTCCCGTGGCAGGAGACAGTTAAATTAATGGTTGGTCGCTCGGTAAGAGCAACCTCGGTCGCACAAGCCCCACTTGTGGCTGCAACTACCATCGCAGGGCAGCGGCGCACCGCTTAACCGCTGCACCACGGCACCAGGAGTGGTATGTGAACTACCAGGGGTCTATGAATGTATAGTGACCAGTAATACATATATGGGAATCAACCCATTGCGCTACCGCGTAATATTCTTAAGGCGGAGCTTAAGTGTCCACTTTTTTAATATGAAACGCGTACGTCGTAGAGTATAAGTTGTGAATGAATCTAGTAGCGCGATTTTGCACTGATTCCAATGAGTCGATAGGTTATGATTTATGCGGCATACAAATGGGCGAGACGTATTAGAGTTTCAGGCTAACAAGTGTCATGTACGCGAATAGTTTATCATGTGGCGAGTCGTTTCGTATATGTTTTTGCAATAAGCCTGAGTTCTTTTTAGATATCGGGATAATAATGCTAACGTGTTCGCGCCAAGACATCGTGAGAAAGGGTCACTTACAAGATTGCACTAGCTCTAGTGGCGTGGTTAGTGTAGCATAAGGGAGGAGAAAATGGCTGTTACCGCGAGAGAATGAAGTGCATTTACTTTTATTGAGAGTTAGGGTCATTATCGAAATTCTGCATCATTCTAGAACACTGTTAAGATCAGACTGCTGAGCGGCTTGGTGAGAGGGTGCGATCTCTCCCCACCCAACTGGGGTCTGGTTGGTATGCTCTCATGTGTTTAGTTGCCCTCTCCTGCTGGCTCCGGGTGTCGACGCCGGTACATGAGACACTGACACAGCGCCAAAGAAACGCTGCCTTGTGGTTCGGCCTTTAATACTCCAAGTGTAGTATTACTCAGCTTATACTCCATTATACTCTAGCGCTGTCTCTCGTGCCTTCTTCCCTCGTGTTAGTTCTAGTGCGCTGCATCTTCCTAGAATGTTTTACCAACTCGCCCATCAGTCTACGCTATTCCAAGCGGTGGTTTCAATTCTTCTTGTAGGTCTGCTCTCGAGCAACCGGACGAAAATAATACAGTTGGTCGTCTAACTCAAGATGAAATAGGATAATCGAAAAGAGAGTATCTGTCAACTTTCAACACCTGTTAACCATATGGTTGATAGCGGAAGAGTGAGTGTTTGTCAACGTTCAACACCTCTCAACCATATAGTTGATAGCGGTGTTTCTAATGAAAGAGATATGGGTGATGAAATTGTAAGCAGCTGAAATATAGCTTTATTTCTTGGCGCCCCTTGATGAAAATCAACTACAGTTAATCAGGAAAGCAATATACAGAGTTCCTGATTTTTTTTGCCTAATTGTTTTCTGGTCACAGGCGTCACCCTCACGTTACGAGGGTACGCGACGCTGATTTGCTCGGTATAGAGGTGCGCTGTCCTGACATCTTCTACTATGACCAAGTCTCTCCGGAACCTTCTTTCCTTCGGATATTCTTCTCACCGAACGCGCTTACTCGATCGCTGCCACTTCCGTAGACGCTTTATTCGCAGCAGGGAGCCAGCGGGCTCCGCGGGCTCTAGTAGCATGGAATGGGCGCGGCAGCACGACCAGTATGCGGATCGATAACCCGCTCGTCTTTTTCATGCAGGTAAGAAAACGTTACGGAAAATGCTTTCGTTCGGACGACCTGTGTTTGGTTGTGCTGCCGTGCCCTGGCCTGCTTTGTACGCTTGCATATGATTTAGCCTGTCTAGCTATGAAAGTGTTGCTGCTGTCCGGTGACGTTGAGACGAACCCCGGACCCGATAATTACCAACTCGTACGCCAACTGCAACAGATTTCAGAACATATCAGGGAAATTAAGGATGGGCGCTTAGCTTCCATCGACGCGAAGCTGGAACGACTAGCTGCTCTGGACAGCAAATTATCAGAGTGTGTTCACGAAGTTGCTAACCTGCAGAAGGTAGTCACTTTCCTCGAATCAAGACTGGAGGACCTAGAAAATCGTTCTAGACGCTCGAATTTGATAGTATACGGTGTCCGAGAAAACCCAGAAGAAAATACCGAATCACTCGATAAGCTAATGAATGAAAAAATTGTCAAGAAAATTCTTAAAATTGATCCAGTTGCCATTGAAAGGATACACAGGTTAGGTAGGCCGGTCAAAGATAAAACCAGGCCGATAATACTTAAACTACTGGACTACCGCGACAAAGTAAATGTGTTAAGAAATTGTCGTAAGTTGAAGGGTTCTAATTACTCGATAGGCGAGGACTTCTCGGTACGTGTGAGGGAAGTAAGAAAAAAGTTGTGGAACTGGGCAAAAGAGAATAAGGAAGAGGGAGACAAGGTGTCATTAACGTATGACAAACTACGCCTAAATGGGCAATTATATCGCTGGGATAACACGAAAGGTTGTCCAGTACACATGGAACTTGTAACTGACAATACTGACAGCCGAAAAAACATGCTAGACGACCAAGGCCAACTTGAAACTGACATCATTGAAAGCCAAAAAAAAACATGCAAGAAAAACAAGGCGAGGGACCCGCATTACGCCCACGACGGCCGCAACATCCTCGCAGATAAGTTTTGCAAACGTTAACGCCCGCAGCATCCTGAACAAATCTGACTCACTCGAAGCGTTACTTCTTGGTATCGAGTCAGACATTCTGGCTATAACAGAAACTTGGTTAACGGCTGATATCCTGGACACCGAGATTACACCTCCGAATTACGTAATTATTCGCAAGGACAGGCCAACACGTGGCGGAGGAGTGGCTATTCTAATAAAAAAGCACATTCCCTTCTCTATTCTGCCAGAAGTTCAGGATGCAGAGGCAATCTTTTGCAAGATGAAGCTTGGCTCGTACTTTATCACAGTGGGGTGTGTTTATCGTAGCCCTTCATTTGACCATTCCGCTATGACTTCATTGTATAAATATATGCAGCGTCACACGCTAGGTTCAAGACTTATCTTACTAGGAGACTTTAATCTTCCAGATATAGAATGGCAAACTTTGCAGTTTAATTCCCCTAGCTCTGAAGTCGTTTTAGATATTATGCTCCAGTTCAATCTTTATCAAATAGTAAGCGAACCTACACGTGTACAGGGAACAACGTCTAATATACTTGACCTTATATTTTTAAGTGATCACTTTTCAGTACACACAGCAGAACTCGAAATCATTGATGGCATATCAGACCACAAGCTAGTTCTATGCGCTATCCCTACATGTAACAAAGATGCTCCTCCAAGTTCGAAAATTACATACCTCGACTACAATAATGCTCAAGATTCTGACATAATCGATCACCTCACTGATGAATTCTCGGCATTCGAAGAAATGTATGAGAAGCCCTCCACACATATTGAATCTTTATGGTCCATGTTCAAAGATACCGTATTCTTCTGCATCCGTAACTACGTACCAACTAAAACAAAAAGAACTAGGAAACATAACCCTTGGATAACACGCGATGTGATTCATGCCAAACGCAAAGTAAAACGGCTGAGAAAATCGTTGAAGACAAAAAGCAAACCTCGAAACAATGGTCGCCTTGCCAAGGCTATTAGTGATTTAAAGTCAAAGATTAAGTCAGCAAAAACCACTTATTTCTCGAAAACACTGCCCAATTTTCTAAAAAGCTCTCCCTTAAAATTTTGGAATTTTCTAAAGCCTAATAAAGGACGTAAGAACCCTAATTCCCAAGAACAAGATATAAATTATGCTAATTCTATGAACAATTACTTCAAATCCGTTTTTACTGTTGATGATGGTGTTATCCCCCCTTTAAGTACTGTATATAGAGCACCTTTGACACCGACAAGTATAAGCGAAAAAGGTGTGTTAAATCTTTTACTTAACTTACACACAAAAAAAGCGCCTGGCCCTGACAACATCCCTAACATATTCCTCAAACTATATGCCGAATGGATCGCTAAGTACTTATACTTACTATTTAAGAAATAATTATCGACTTGCACTCTACCGAAAGAATGGAAAATCGCCAAGGCTATCCCTGTTCACAAATCTGGAAACAAGAACGAACCCTCTAACTTCAGACCCATATCGTTAACCTGCACAATATTGTGCAGGTTAATATTCCTCAACGAACATGGTGACGCTCTCATTAGGCTGCTGCGATCTCGAGTGCAGAGCGACTTCCGCCTTCTCTTTTCGTTCACTGGTCTCGAATGTCGCCAGCAGCTCGCGACGAAAAACCTCCCAGGTGGCAAAAGAGGACTCGTGGTTCTCGAACCAGATCTTTGCCGAGTCCTCTAGCGCGAAGTAAACGTTCCTCAACTTGCGCTCACCGTCCCACTGGTTGAAGGCTGCCACACGGTCGAAACTGGCCAACCAGTCTTCAACATCCTCGAACCTGTCACCGTGGAACGTCGCGGTGACCTGGGCGCGTGAAGTACGAAGGGAGTGTCAGCTCCAAAATGTTGAGTGGTCTGGCTAGCTGTGGTTGATGTCATATCTCTTGCCGGTTTTGTCAGGCCGCTGAACTCTGCCTGTAGGCCTCGCAGGCGGCGGCTCGCTTTGTGGACGGGGGTTGTGTCCACGCACTGAGGGCTGGCTTCAAAGGTGTCTTCAGAGTCAGTGTACATGGGACGTTACCCAGCCGGCTCCACCAAATATGTCACGGCTATACAGTCGGGACAGCCAGGTCACGTTTTACTGAACAGCGCCAGGTAGCAGCGAACTCCCGAGCGGAACCCGAAGAAGAGACGACGAAGAAGCCCCGCCCGCCACCATGGCTAAGGCTAGCCAGAATGGCGGTTAAGACAGTTCGGCCAGGAGACGGCGCCACCAGTATGTCCAGGAATGTGGCATTATGTAAGCTTCTTGAGCACATCATTACTAAGCATATAACCACATTCCTTGAACAAGAACGCATTCTATCCCCCTTCCAGCATGGTTTTAGAAGGGGCTTATCAACAGTGACTCAGCTCCTGGAACTAGTACATGATCTGTCTTTGAGCATTGACAACCAAAAACAGGTAGATATGATTTTTTTCGACTTTTCGAAAGCATTCGACCGCGTTTCACACAAAAAATTAATCAAAAAATTAGAATGCACACTTGGTAACAGCCCCATTGTTAACTGGATTGGGGACTACCTCTCTGGTCGCTCCCAATACGTTGTGATTAACCACCAGCCTTCCTCATTAGGACGTGTAACATCAGGAGTACCTCAGGGTTGCGTCTTAGCTCCAGTTTTATTCTTAATCTTTATCAACGATCTGCCCTCATATGTCAATGTTAATATTAAACTCTTTGCTGATGACTGTATAATTTACCGCGAAATTAACACACCAGGTGACCACATGGCCCTAAACCTAGCTGCAGAAGCCGTATCTAGGTGGTGTAAAGACTGGCAGATGGCCCTTAACATTAATAAGTCCGCTCTCCTCACAATAACCAGAAAAAAACATCAGTCGTCCTACACTTACGTTGTCAACAACGCCCCCCTCACTCGAGTTAACAGCTATAAATACCTGGGTATAATAATATCCCATGATCTCAGATGGGATTCACATATCACCTATGTCACATCAGCCGCCGTTAAAAGACTCCTGTTCCTCAAAAGGCATCTTCATCAAGCTCCTCCTCCAACAAAACTAATTGCATACAACGCTTTCGTACGATCGGTACTCGAATATGCGAACGTTGCATGGCTTCCGCATACTAAATATCTCATAGGAAAATTAGAAGCTATCCAAAGAAAGGCAAGTAAGATTTATGTTTAATAAATACAGGGCTACTGACTCACCCACCGAACTACTCAAGACAGCCGGCATTCTCACTCTGGAAAATAGAGCTAAACTTGCACGACTAAAAATACTTTACCAGTTACTCCATAATCAGCTTAACCTTGATAAAACTAGGTACCTTATGGCCCCAGAGACAAGACCTACACGTCACAGACATTCAGAAACATTAAAAGAGCACACATTTCGTACTGACTGCCTGAAATACTCCTTTTTTCCACTCACAATAAGAGAATGGAACACCCTTGACCACTCTATTACCCGCAGCACATCACTAGATATCTTCACTCAGTCAGTAGAAATTTATCTTCATTCGTAAACACACTTGAATTCTGAACCCTTGTTGACAACTTCCTTTTTTGCCTTGCTATTTTTCTTACCAGTGCTTGTTCGTTTCTAATGTCATATAGATCCCATGTATTGATTATGTTATCTTGTCTTGAACTAACTGTACAATCCGACGATCCTATTGCTGTACCCGTGACTTTTATGTATTGAACCTTAATTAAGTGCGACACTGTAGTCGTTTATATTGCCCTTCGATCCTTCTTCTTGTTCACTCTTTGTGTCCATTATTCATGACGTTGTTGCAGTGTATTCTTTGATGTGCCTTGTTCCAGCGCCCTTCCTGTTAAAATCCCCAGTGGATTGACAGTATCTTTAAATAAATAAATAAATGTGCGGCTATCGCTCCGAGTTTCCGCACCTCGCAATCCGCGGGGCCCGTTTTTGTCACAGCCATGGCGTGAAGAGTTGCTCTAAGTACGAAAAGTAATTGGCGTTTTGCTCCTTCTCCTGGCAAATTCTCCGCCGCCTCATTTCGAACCCCTCATCATTCTGAACGGCCGTCGGTCATGTTGTCGCCGCTGCTCGCTGGATGGCTTGCCAGCACGCACACACGTACGCACATTTCCCTCATTTTGCCAGCGCTCCGGGGAGACGCAACCACGCGCACAACAGTACGCCACGGGTTTGTTACAAGATCTTAAGAGTGCCATAAGTGATCAGAAATCTGACGCGTAGGCGGCGGCTCCTTATTGCTGACGCTCTCTACGCCTTCCAAGTACGAACCTCGTCAAAAATGGTAACTGAAGGCCACCCCTTCGTCGGAGAAGTCGTGCTGTGTCTGCGTGCATGTGTACGTGTAAAATTTGAACTAATATATGCAGCCAAGCTTGTGGAGGGTGGGTGAGCCATTCGGTGACGGGTAGTGGTGCTTTATGAGAAAGAGGGTGGGGGGGTGCGCGGCTTACCCAGAGCCGCTAGAAGATTGCAGGGAATCGAGGAAACTTCTGAGAACCCTCCGGAGCAGCCGCAAGTGGGCACATCTGAGGGAACCTCCGATATTCTACAGACAACAGTAAAAAGAATAGTCAGCGTGAGTTCTGTATAAGAGCTCTCACCGTAAAGTTTGATGCTGAATGGGCGCCAGCATGAAATAAAAGAGGCAATTATTCAGGTAAGCCTTCGCCCCGACGCAAAGCTCTCTATTAGTTCTTTGTTCTTCTAAACGTACAATCAGAGACTTGAAGTTTATGGGAGTTTAACGTCTCAAGAGAAGGCAAGTGTAGCAGGGGGCGGCTGAAAGTTAGGTGGGCGGATGAGATTAAGAAGTTTGCGGGGTTATCGTGGACGCAACTTGCAAAGGACAGGGCTAATTTTAGAGACAATCTCCCTGACATCGTGTGTTGGTAAGACCCTTGAGCGAATGGCCCTGGCTCGCCTCTCTAATTTTCTCGAGGCGAGAGAGTTCTTCCCCCATTCTCTCATCGGCTTCCGACGCCGCGTCTCTGCACAGGACATGTTTCTGATTCTCCAGCACACCTTTCTGTCACCTACCCCCACTCAAATTCAGGCACTTGTGACCGTCGATGTTCGCAAGGCCATCGACAGTGTTTGCCACGACCACACCCTTTCCCACCTCGACTCCCTGAACTATGGCCCCCGCATGTACTCTTATATCCGTTCATTTCTCTCTAAACGTGTGGCTCGCTTTCGAGTAGACACCCATCTGTCCGACCCCCACCACCTCACTCGTGGCACTTCTCAAGGTGCTGTTCTCTCTCCTACCCTTTTCAATCTTACTATGGCCCCTCTCGCCTCCCAGCTAGCTGAAATTCCCGACCTGCATCATATATTTTACGCCGATGACATCACTCTGTGGTGTTCGTCGGGCTCTCAGGGTCACGTACAGGACACCCTGCAACTTGGCCTAGATCTCACTGACTCCTTTCTCACCACCGCTGGCCTCTCTCCTGCTCCTGAAAAATCCGAGCTTCTCCTTCTCAACCATTCCTCATACCAGCACTCACACAACCAGTTCGTCTCTCTCCACCTTTCTGGCTCTCCCATTCCTGTCGTCACGTAGTGCAAAGTTCTTGGCTTTCCTTTGCATGCGGCCAAGAACGTGCAAGCCCTCCACCACGGTGTCACCACCTGCCACTCCGAAACTCACCTCCTGCGGCGCGTGGTCACTCGGCGCTCAGGTCTCCACGAGGCTCATGCGTGCCAAGTTGCCCACGCGCTGGCCCTCAACAAGGTCTTGTACTTTGCACCTTACATTTCCTTCAATCAGACTCAACTTAACACTCTCGAGACTGCCCTTGTGGACCTCTATTGGCAGCTCTCAACCTCCCTATCACTACCTCTATCACTAAGATCTTTGCCACAGGCCTCTTTCATCCTCTCCGTTTTCTTCTCTCTCTCCATCGTGACTCGCCGCTTGCCCGGCTTTCCCTTACCCGTCAGGGTCAGTGGTTACTGACTCAAGCGGGTATCTCGCCTATTCCAATCGCCCCTTTTACCTCTCCTATTCCAACCCCGGCTCCCAATCTTCGTATCCTCCCCCTCCTGCACGCCGGCCGTCGTCATGCGGCCGCGCAGCACCATTCCCCTCTCTTTGATACCCAGGGTGTAGCCTACACGGATGTCTCCTTCGTGGCTCCTCAAGGTTCCTGCGGCTACGCCCTGTACCGTCCACACCTCCCTGCTCCTGAAACCCACACCAGCGGGCCGTATCTACACTCTCCGGATGCATTGTCCCTCGAGGTCCTCGCCATTGCGCATGTCCTTCAGTCATTTGCTCTCCCTCCCTCTCTTCAAGAGTACACAGTCTATTCAGACCCACAAGCCGCTATACACCACATACAGAAACGCACCCTAACCCCTTCTCTCCGACAGGAGGTCGAACGAGCGGTCTCCGTATTGCAGCCTTCCATCGTTTTCCTCCGCTGGGTCCCTGGGCATACAGGGATTGACGGCAATGAGCTGGCCCATCAGCTAGTCCGCGACACACTTTTCCGGGCACCGTTGATCCCCTGGCCCAAGCCCTCGGAGGACGGTGGGAGACTCACCCTTCGCCGCACCATAAAAGAGGTCTACCTTGAGCTCCGCCTCGACAAACGCCTTTACCCTCCCCCTCATCCATCACTCACGGTGCCGGAGTCTCGCCTTCTTCGGCACATCCAAATGAATGCAGTTATCACCCCGTCTCGGCTCTTTCTCTATCGCTATCGATAAGACCCTCCCTGTCCCAACTGCCACTGTATCTATGCGGACCTGGCCCATTGCCTCTTCTATTGCCCAGCTGCTCAGCAGTCGGGTTCCTACCCCCCACTTTCTTTATCCATCACCACCTGGCTCGACTGGCTTGGCGCTGAAGACGAGGAAGAACAGCGACTTCTGGTCGCCCAGGCGGTCGACATGCTCGGCCTGTAAATTATGGCCGAATAAAGGTCTTGTACTACTACTACTACTATGGGAGAGGACTTTGCCCTTCAGTTGGCGTAGTCAGGCTGATGATGTTTACGGTGCTGATTTATTTATTTTATTTATATTTATTTATACATACTGCAGCGCAATTTATATGCGCTATGGCAGGAGTGGGAAAAACAAAATGCAGCAAAATGTACAAAGTGAGAAATACAAAAAGTTAAAATCACAAATGAAATATCAAACAAGAAAGGAACTGTTAACAACAGGGTAAGAATACACAGCAATCATGCGTCTTCAATGGCAGTTACAAAGTTTTGAAATGGTCGAGAACGAATGGACCCAGGTAAAGAATTCCAGGCTTGTATTGAACGGGGAAAAAAACTGAATTTGAAAAAATTAGCATGCGCAAAATACGGTATCAAATTAAGCTCGTGATGACTTCTTGTAGATGATAATGGTGCAAAGTTAATGTAGTGGTTAGCTGAGAGCCTTACTGAGGAATTGACAACACGATGTAAGAATTTTAATGATTCAGTGTGACGACGGGCAGACAGCGTGGTTAAATTCAATGAGAGAAGTGTAGAAGAGGGTGAGAAATCGCGATCATAACGATGACATATAAAACGCACAGCTTTCTTTTGGACTGCTTCTAAGATGTTAATTTCGAATTGCTTGTACGGGTTCCACACAACAGCTGCATAATCAAGAACAGGGCGGATTAGAGATTTATACAACAGTAGCTTTGTGTCTTTTGGTGAATTGGGTAGCGTGCGTCGTAGATAGCCTAGTTTTTTTAGTGCTTTATTACATACGTAATCAATGTGTTTAGACCAAGACATGTTATGCGTGGATATGACACCAAGATATTTGTACTGAGAGACCCTATCCACCACACGGCCATTGAAAGAGTAACTAAAATGGGAAACGGAAGATTTGTTACAAAAGGACATGAGGACGGTTTTGTCGAAATTAATTCTCATTTGCCAGGTACTACACCAACTACAAAACATAGCAAATGACTCTTGGAGGTGACGATGATCATTAGGGCCATTAATTACTTCGTATAAAACGCAGTCATCAGCGTAAAGACGAATGTTAGAAGAAATGTTATGTGGCAAGTCATTTATATATAATAAAAAGAGTAGTGGTCCAAGGACGGAGCCTTGAGGCACTCCTGACGTTACATCGATAGCAGCAGAATGAGAAGAATTATAGGAAACGAACTGGGAACGAGATTAGAGAAAGCTAGAAATCCAATCAACCAAGTGAGGATTGTTTGAATGAAAGATAATGAAAGACCCAAAGCGACTCAGGCTATGAGGGACGCCGTAGTAAAGGGCTCGAAAAATTTCGACCACCTTTAGTTTTTTAACGTACAGTGACATCGCACAGTGCAAGGCCTCTAGAATTTCGCCTTTATTGAAATTCGACCGCAGTGGCCGGCATCAACACGTTTTTTTGGGGGTCAGCAGCGGAGTGCTATGCCGCTGAGCCTCAGCGGCGGCCTTGCTATCTATGGAAACAAAAAGCGCTTTCTCAACACACAGCCTGTACAACGCTGTGCACATGCTGCACAGCTCCTCGTTCCAGAAGTGTGACTGTTATGAGAAATACGTTGCTGCCCGTTCGTGAGCATGTTGTGTGCGGTTTTTCTAGACTGGATGGCAGCTAATGTGCAGGCTGCTCCGCTTATCTCGATGGCCGGCTCCTGTAGCGGTACTAGCGTTCCTGGCATCTGCGTGGTCTTTCACGATGCAGCAGCTGTGGATCAAACGCTGGACGGATGCCACCGGGGGTGGTGATGCGCGAAGCCTCCATGCGCCGAAACCGCCGTGGGCTCTCGTCCTGGTTGGCCTATGCTTGACGGACGGTATACTCCTCTCGAGCATTCCATCTTGGTTGGAGCCGTCATTTTTGAACACTGACTGCCTTACAAGAGTAGCTTCTTCACGTAGTTTAAATTATGCATATTTTTTTAGTATTGTCAACAGACGGGAAGCATTTCATCAAAAATATGTTGCACTTACTCAGGGGTATGTTGCACTTACTCAGCACTTACTCAGCGGGTCACAGCTCGTAATAGTGAAACATGTTGCCAACCTTCCTGGTGGTGGCGAAAAACATGTCTTCCGTTAAACTGTGGCAGAGAGGTGATTAACGTAAGGCCCATTTATTTATTTATTTATTTATTTATTTATCCTCAGGGCCGTTAGGCGTTACAGAGGGGAGTGAGAATAACATGCAAGTACAAAGAACAAAACAGCAGCTAGAAAAATTGAACATAGTTACAGCACACACTGGTATAAAATCAATAAACAGAATTAACAAAAGGCAGTATTACACAAAACAAAACACAAAAGAAAACAGCAGCTAATAAATTAACAAAGTTATAGACACATACTTATATAAAATTAATAACAGCGTTACGAAATGCAGCAGTATCAGTAATTACAGCATTATTGTGGGGAAGATGATTCCAGCTGACACAAGTTCTGGGTATGAATGAATCGTGAAAACATCTTGTACGACAAGGAGGGATCCAAACTTTGTGACGGTGATCAATGCGTGCTGAAATATAGGGTGGTCTTTTTAGTACCTGCTCTTTAAGATAAGGATTATGATAAATTTTGTGAGAGTACATAATGAAGCTATTGACCTGCGATGAGAAAGAAGCTGTAGGGAAAGGTTAGCTTTCATGGCAGTTACACTACTAGTACGATGATAGTTGGAAAGTATGAAGCGACAACCGAGGCTTTGAATTGATTCTAAGTCAGAAATGAGAGATTCGACCCCAGGGTTCCACACCGATGAAGCATATTCCAATTTAGAGCGCACCAATGTTTTGTAAAGTAATAGTTTTAATGAACTCGATGCACATGAAAAATTTCTGCAAAGGTATTCAAGCATGCGATTGGCGTTATTTGTAACGTAGTCAACATGAGTTTTCCAAGACAGGTTAGAAGAGACGTGAACACCCAGATATTTATAAGACGACACAGTTTCAAGAGTGATGCCATTAATGCAGTAGGTAGAGGGTGTATTAAATAGACGAGAAATGGGCAAATGCTTGCATTTAGTAATGTTTAGCTTCATATTCCACAGGTTACACCAATCCAGTACCTTGTTAATATCTGACTGAAGAACACATACATCATTATCATCATTAATTTCGCGGTAAATAACACAATCATCGGCAAAAAGACAAATGGAAGACGATATATTAGTTGGTAAGTCGCTTATATAAATGAGAAAGAGGAGGGGCCCAAGAACGGACCCCTGAGGCACGCCAGAGCAAACAGGAGAGGAATCTGAATTGACGTTATTTGCTGTTACGAACTGACTTCGGTTTGAAAGAAAACAATGCAACCATGGAAGCACTGTGGAATCAATGTTAAGGCTGTTTAGTTTAAGAAAAAGAAGCTCATGTGAAACTTTGTCTAATGCTTTAGGAAAATTCATATATATAGAATCAGCATGGGACCCACGATCCAGAATGCAATGCAAGTCATTTATGAAACATTTGAGTTGCGTTTCGCATGACAATGATTTACGGAAGCCGTGTTGGGCATTAGTGAAAAAGCAATTGGATTCTAAAAAGTTGGCATGATGAGAGTAGATGACATGTTCCATGATTTTACAAGGAATGCTGGTGAGCGACACAGGGCGAAAGTTATCAGGGCAACTTTTATCGCCAGACTTATGCAGCGGAATCACCCTCCCACCCTTCCAGTCATTGGGAATAGAGCCTGTTTCCAGAGACTGGTCAAACAGTTTGGTGAGGATCATTGAACTGTACATCTTTGTGTTAACCAGAAATTTCGAATTAATGTTATCGACGCCACAGGAGGAAGAAATCTTAAGGTTTTCAATTATCCTCAGGATGCCAGTTGTGTCAAAAAGAATTGGATCCATGGGAAAAGCATCCAAGACCGGACACTCCTGATTGGTAAGGGAAACATTGCCAGAAAAAGCAGCAACAAAAACACTGTTAAGAACACTAGCGCATTCATTAGGTGAAAATGCAACGCCGTCAGAAGATGTAAGTAGTATTGACGAACTATCTTTCTTGTTCACAGTGTTCTAAAACTGTCTAGGGTTATTGATCAGCAAAGCAGGCAAAGTACTGTTAAAGAAGGTGTCCTTAGCAATTTTCAGAGCTAATTTGTACTCAGCGGCCGCAGAAAGGTAACCGTCCCATCGTTGTTGCGAATTCGACGATTTCGCCGAGCGAAACAAACGTTTTTTCTTATTGGATAGCCTTTTTAAAACGTTGTTAAACCACGGTGATTGGCTATTACACCGCAAAATTCTTAGCGGCACAAATGTATTAGTGAGACGTTCAACAGTGTCCCTAAACATTTCCCAGTTAGTGTGGAAAGAACGCTGTGGAAAATCTGGTAAATAATTGTTTAAGAAAAGAGCTAATTCACGATTAATAGCATCATAGTCCGCCCGCTTGTAATCTCTAATTGACTTGAAGATGTTCCGGCGATTAGGAATATTAATTTTTACATCGAAATGAAGCAAGGTGTGATCACTAAGACCAGGTAAGTACGAGATTGAAGGGATAAGATCCGGCGCGTTGGTTAGCACAAGGTCTAAAACATTGGAAGATGATGGCGTGATTCGAGTTGGCTTAGTAACTAGCTGCGAAAGGTTAAAGTCCAAACAGGTTCGCAAAAAGTTATTGCATTCGGTAGAAAAGGGGCGAGGATACGGCGACGTATTAGCCCGCACGATACTGCGATAATTGATGTCACCAGCAAGAAGGATTGCCGCACCCGGATAACGTACTGAGATCATGTTAAGAGCATCATGCAAATCTTCAACGAAAGTTGCACACGAAGACGGGGGACGGTAGCATATGCCCAGAATCAGTTTCCTGAAATGAACACGAAGTTCAACCCAAACCAACTCTTAAGTGCTAGAAAGGCTAATCGGTGAAGACACAATATTATCAGCGATGGCTATTAAAACACCTCATCCGCTTCTCTGACCTCTATCAGAACGATAAACATTGTAGCGCTTCTTGCAATCAAAAAGTTCCTTGCTCTCTATCTTTGCAGAGAGACACGTTTCTGTCAGCAATACAACATCGTCATCACATGAGTCGATGACAGAGTTTAGATCTTCCCGCTTTGGTATTATGCTTCTTATGTTTGTGAAAAGAATTGAAAGCGCTGTCTTATCTCCAGTCGCCCGTCCGCTGCCCCTCCCGCACCTCTATGGCGAAGCGTGTGGCGAGCCAGAAGCAGCGCGACAAGGGGCCACTAAAGATGCCGGTGGGCAGCCAGGTCGAAAACGCTACCGTGAGTAGGGTCATAGCCGTAGCATTTATTGTTACAATACAGTTTGTTATACCTCAACTTATACTTAAAGTCCGCATCCTTCGCGAACTGCACAAGCTTCTTTCTAGCGACACGAGTCTGCAAAGAATAACCTTCACTTACAGTGACCTTTTAACTTTAAGTTTAGCAGACTGCACTAGGATTTGTTGTTTTGTTTTGAAAGACCGGAACTTCACAACAATCGGACGATTCTTTTCGTCTGGGAACACACCAATCCTGTGTGCTCGTTCAAACATGTCATTCGTAAGAACAGGATCAAAGCAGCCTGAAACAAGGTTCAATAACTTTTCTTCCGTTTCATCCCACGTTTCGGACAAACTGTCGGGTACGCCGAAGAACAGATGATTTTCCCTGCGCTGCCGGTCTTACAGCTCTGCCCGTCCAAGACGTAACTTGCTATTTTCATTGACAAGCTGATCGGCTAGCCCACGCAAAATCCGCAATTCCCCGTGGGCCGCATCAGTGGCGGATGATTTAGATTCCACTGCCGACAGTCCCGCGTCAATATCGGCAATATTCCTAATCATAGATTCCTGATTTAGTTTCATTTCATTAATAGAGGCTATTCAGTGTGATTGCTCCAATTCCATTTTAGCGGTCCTTGAATTAACACCTTCTAACAGAGTCAACATGTCGTTGAGTTGTTTCTGCAGAGAATTATCAACAGCGCTGTCTTTGGACCGGGTGGGAGCGCCAGAGCCCGACCCAGGGCCGGGGTTAAGCTCAACGTCCCCCGACAACAAAAGCAGTTGACTAGAAACATCGAAGCACTGGGCGAGCAAAATCAACAGCACTCCCGGGCGTGGGAACAGCAGCAGGCACATATTGCTCGATTTCTTAGCAAACATAGAACAGTTATTACCAACCTGCATGAAGAAACGCATGCCCTGAAGCAGCCGCATGATGACGCTGTTCCCACGCCCACTGGAAGGCGCAGGCCGCTGCAGTCCGTTTTTATCCAGGTGGAAAGGTGATGTCGTGGACGATGCGGAGGACTTGTACGATGGAGCCATAGTGTAGTAGGGTTGCCAGAGCTCTCCGTTTTCCACGCTGCCAACTTGAATGTCGACAGTCACAGGCACAGCCGGAATGGCATCAGCCGGTGCCATAGGTCCCGCGCTGGGTTGAAGGATTGCCGTTGTCTGCATGAAGAAACGCATGCCCTGAAGTAGCCGTATGATGACGCTGTTCCCACGCCCACTGGAAGGCGCAGGGCGCTGCAGTCTGTTTTTATCCAGGTGAAAGGTGATGTCGTGGACGATGCGGAGGACTTGTACGATGGAGCCATAGTGTAGTAGGGTTGCCAGAGCTCTCCGTTTTCCACGCTGCCAACTTGAATGTCGACAGTCACAGGCACAGCCGGAATGGCATCAGCCGGTGCCATAGGTCCCGCGCTGGGTTGAAGGATTGCCGTTGTCTGCATGAAGAAACGCATGCCCTGAAGTAGCCGTATGATGACGCTGTTCCCACGCCCACTGGAAGGCGCAGGGCGCTGCAGTCTGTTTTTATCCAGGTGGAAAGGTGATGTCGTGGACGATGCGGAGGACTTGTACGATGGAGCCGTAGTGTAGTAGGGTTGCCAGAGCTCTCCGTTTTCCACGCTGCCAACTTGAATGTCGACAGTCACAGGCACAGCCGGAATGGCATCAGCCGGTGCCATAGGTCCCGCGCTGAGTTGAAGGATTGCCGTTATCTGCATGAAGAAACGCATGCCCTGAAGCAGCCTCATGATGACGCTGTTCCCACGCCCACTTGAAGGCTCATAAAAGTCAAAATGGCCACAAAATCTGTTCAAGCCGAAATGAGGAATTCCAACTATTTATCGTGAAGAACTGAATTGAATCCACGCTTACACAGCAGTCACGGCCGCATTTCGCAATTTCGAAGACTTCAAGAAGCTACAGTCAAAAGTCAGTGGTCGCATGCGCTCGCTCCAGGAGACGAAAAACACAGGAAGAGTAGGGAAATTGTCCTGTTTTCTCGCTTACTGGCCTAGTTTTAGGATTGATTGCATACCACAGAGACCGGCCCCCTCGTTCCACAACTCCTTGCTGGCATTATTACATCTTCCCATATATAGCCCCCTCGTTCTACAACACTTTATTGGCATTATTACATCTCGGGGAAGAGGTGTTATTGCGTACTGTGTGATGCATGAGATTCTGTCGTTTCTTGGAGAGCAAGGAAGCGCGGATGCTGCCAACGTGTTTGCATGCGTGGTGTCAATGCTTGCCTGTACGTATGTCACATGAAATCCTGGAATGCCGCCAGCAGCCGAATGCCAAACGAACCTCTGCGGCAGGAGTGTTCTTGCAGCAGTGTTCGAAGGGTATTCACTCCTTACAGCGAGCAGATTCTCGAGACTTCAACTGAAGAGCATAACCATGTTTAAATGCTTTGGCATGGCAGTGTTGCTGCGACTGAAAGAAGAAGGAAGAGAAAAGTGGACGGGCCAGTCAACAGGCTCGAGCGGAGCCACAATCGCTCATGCAAAACTTGGCACCACTTATGCACAATTTAGCTCTTTTGAAAAGTTACGTGCACTGGAGAGGTTGTTTGGTCTGCAATCTTCTCGAAAGCGCATGTATTTTGCACAATGTAGCCAAAATGTGTTGGGCCACAGCACCGAGGGCTCTAAAAACTGATACGAATATTACACACAGTGGGCTACACGCCTCTCAATAATTCAAGAGCCTAACGGTAATAGTCAAAAAGTTAACACTTCAGTATTGGTTAATCGTACTGCTCGTTCGGACATCTTTGCTGTTTCCTGATGAACTACACCACTGACAATGCTATGCCAAAAAAGCGCGCTTCTAACTTTAAAAGCATATTTTCAAAACTGTGTCAAGTCTTATATGAAACACCCTGCAATGGCTCTCTCTCTCTATACAGTCCAGCTGAACCGACGCCAGGGACGTATCTCTAACAGTTTCTATAACAAAATTGTGTAAAAGGTAGGAAAACCACTCTTTAAAAGAATTGTATTTTACCAGTACTCATCCATGCGGCAAAAACGTGGAGGCTAACGGAAGGCGTTGAATTTCAATTTAAGGCAACACGACACGCTATAAAGATAAAAATGATAGGCGTAATGTTAAGATAAAGGAAGAGAAAAGAGTAGGTCAGGGAAGAAACACTGGTTGATAGGATCCTAGTCAGAATAAGTGGGCACAGGCAAGGCATGTAATGCGAAAGGAAGATAACCGATGCTCGTTAAAGCCAACGAAGTGGATTTCAATAGAATTCAAGCCTAGCAGTGGGCGGCACAATCTCTGGAGGGCGGATGAGATTAAGACACTTGCGGGGATAAGGTGGCCGCGCCTGGGACTGGACAGGGTTAATTTCAGATATATAGGAGAGGCGTTTGTTGTACTGTGGGCGTAGCTATGCTGATGATTATTATGGTATCATCACATGAGAAAGAAATGTCGTTTGGCGTGAAGCACGCTTTGGTGTGAAGCAGTCTCTTCGGGTCGCTAATATTCACACCGAAAGTAGGTAAGCAGAGCACAATGACGATGAATCAAATAATTGTGCAAAATACATTTCAGGTTGAACCCGCCTGGCGATGGCTGCTGTAAGGGAGGTGGTCAATGCCGCCTCAGTTGTTGTGGTCGTGGCCGCCGCCATCGGAAGGGTTGTGTGGCGCAAAAAGCAACACGGGCTCTTCTCCCTGCTCGGATAGCCAGGGCTGCCACCGGACCTCGTCTGGGGTAGCTGGAAGCAGCTACAAAAGGACCGCATACTGGTACGCACTCATGGCTGGCTTGCAAGGGCACCTTATAAAGAGCAGGTCCCTTCACGATGGCCGACCAGTTACTGCATCTTTCAGTATATGAGGCATGGAACTGATCAAACTGTTGTTTACATATATCGGACATCGCTTCCAGTATTGCATGGTTTTGAAATTCCCCAGAAATACTGCCACTACAGAAGTTTAACACTAGAAATTGCTGCAGCGTTTTCCCTTACTGAATGTAGGAGAGTGACGACATTTTGCACAATAAAAAGCCTAGATATAATTGAGCTTAGATATCACTGTGACATACGTGGTTTTGATAAAGAAGTGTTTTCTTTACAACTCAACTTTACAGTGTCAGTGATACATAAACAAAAATTTAATACATATATACCCCGTAACATTTTCAGCTGGTATATGTATTTGCCTGCGCCCAAAAAGCCTTACCTCCGTATTTATACAAAAGAGAAACATAAAGCCATTCGCCAGAAGCTTGTGTTAAACTTTTAAAAAGCAGCGTGCGACATGCACCTTGATGAAGACTTCAACATCGTTTGTGAGGAGGTTTGAACTCTTTAGTTCCTGCACTGCAGCTCTCAGAGCAGCAGCGCATATCTAGTGGTGTATTAACGCAAAAACTTCACATAAATGGGATCTTAAGGCTGCTGCACGGAAGCATTAGTGGCATTTCAGATTTGTTTTGTTTTATCTACTACATCAACAGCTTGACCGTATACGTGCTTTAAAACATGCACAATATTAGCCTGATGTTCTTGTGCCCTTGCGGCAGCGGAGTTCATAGCGGAGTGAAAACTTAGTGAACGAAGTAGCTGTTCAAGCACTTAGAAAAACGCTACTAAAAAGTGTTCTTTTACAATTTTTCAGTGCAAATAGCATCAAAAATGTCAACTATTCTCTATAAGAAGCTATTTTTGTTACCCGTTTTATAGTAGAAACAAAACTTTCCCGCCATATCCTAACAGTTTTTTCTGTGTATAAATCTGAGGGCGAATCCGGCTTCCTGTTTGGTCACAATAACCTGTAGTAGAAAAGTTATCAAAAACAAAGTGTAAACAACCTTAGATAAGGAAATATTCGGTGCCCTCCACTACAGCATCTCTCATAGCGCATACGTTGCTTTGGGGTCGTTAATTAAACCCTACAATTTACAAAACTAATACTGCAATCCACATTACACTGAAGGATCAAAATGAAGACGAAATAATGTTTATTTATCGCTAAATTTGGTATTCAAACTCAAAAAGCAGAGTATCTGTGCAGTGTATTGAGCAATGTATCTGTATTAAAAAAAAGTAAACTCCTCAGGAATTAGTAATTACCGCCCAATATCGCTGACTTCTCTTCCATAAAACTTATTCGGCATATCATGATGAATATCTAAACAGTTTTTCCGATATGAAATAAATAATTTGCAATAGGCAACTTGGCTTCTGGCAAAGTTTTTCCGCTGCAACGCAACTAATTGAAACCGTACGCGATCTAAATCTCTCGACAGTGGCGGTCAGGTTGCTTTTATCTTTGTGTCTTCATTCAGAGCATTCGGCAGAATCCCTCACATTAAGCTAATAACTAAAATGAAAGTTGTCGGCGCCGCCGCGGTGACTCAGTGGTTATGGCGCTCGGCTGCTGACCCAAAAGACACGGGTTCAATCCCGGCCGTGCCAGGCGATATACGATGGAGGAGAAATTCTAGACGCCCGTGTACTGTGCGATGTCCGTGCATTTTAAAGAACCACGGGTGGTCGAATTTACCGGAGCCCTTCGCTACAGCGTCCCTCAAAGCCTGAGTCGCTTTGGGGCGTTAAACCTTTATAAACCAAAAGCAATAGGCATCTCTTGTCAAATCGTAGCTTGGGTTGCATCTTGGTTAAGCAATTGAAAACAGTATATAGATATTTAAGGGCACTGGTTTCGATTTTTAGATGTTTCCGCTGGTGTACCATAAGGCTCGGTCTTGGGGCCTGCATTATTTAATACTTGCATCAATGACGTATTAAGAGTCTTGGAACCAATCACGTCGCCCTTGTTCTTTGCCGATGAGTGCATTATTTTCAGAAATTATCATTCTTTATCCTACCAACTAATCTTAAATGTGAACTTGCAGCTTCTAGCATATTGCTGAAAAGTTGGGTCATGGCAATGAATTACGAAAAATTCGTCTATTTATGTGCTACAAACAAGATCAATAAAATGAAATTTACTGATGGTATTAGGGACAACTTAATTATTCAAATCGGTGAATATAGGTATCTGGGGTAGGCTTTAACGTCGGATCTCAAATGGTCAACACGTACACATCTGCACCGAACATCTGCCCCTCTACGAGGAAAAATCAAGGATTTTAAAACTTAGACGGCATTTCATCCAGTGCTCTTAAGCTTCAAGCGTACAAATCTGTAGTTCGACCCGTCTATAATACGCAGGAATACTTGTATTATGGGACCAACATACTGCAACCCACGTAGAAAAATTTCAAATGATCCAAAGATTACAAATACTATTCGTATATCACCAGTATAAGAGAAGAGACTTTCCGTCCGCTATGATACTTCAGGCAGCTCTTGAGCCATTGGCTGGAAGAAGAATGGCTTCCTTGCCGCGCTTTTATCGCTCTCTATATTTGGGAAAACTTGCATTCAATCCCAGTATTACTTTGAAAAGGACACAACCAGTCCTTTCAGACATATACACAGTTATAGCATCAAGACAATTTTTGCCCGCACAAACACCTACAATTTTTAGATTTTCCCGAAAACTATATCCGATTCGAAATCCCTGCCTAAAGGTTCACCTCTACTTTCTACAATGTCGTGAGAGCTTGTATACCTTGTCCTATGATTAGAAAACATTATTAGCACAGCCGTAGGGTACTTAGTTTACATCATGTATTCCCACACCGTGTATCTTTGTTTTGTAAATTTGCTTATTTCTGTCAATTTATAATTTCTTCTGTGAACTTTTTTGTAGCCGCACTATTGATGCTCATTTTAAGGCAGTGTTTCTTTAAGAAACACTTTCTTATCCCATTAGAAGCTGCGGCTCGTATGCAATCCCACAAGTCAGAGCCAACTATGGTTTCATGATGCTCGGGTCTATCTTGCCTCGGCTTCTAAACACACCTTTGTAGAATGAACTTAGTACCATTGCACTGTCCTCTAGTCGCAACCTGTATATCTAACAGCAATGCTAACTAAAGCTTCATTTTTTTTTCTGGAAAGCACCATGCTCGAAATGCTGTTTGTAATAGTATAAGTATGTAGTCTATATTTGTACAGTAGCAACTGGTATTATCAATATGTGACATGTTCGTGTATATGTTGCTGTCATACCGAGTTATTTTGTACTGAGTGTTGTTTCAATTTTTTACCCCTTAATGCTCATACGTCAGTCAATGTCTATGTACTTTTTTTTTCGTGCATCATGCGCTGCTGCCAACATTCAGGGGCGGCAAGGCTCGTCAAGCAGTGGTGGAACACTGCTTTTTTCTCCCCGTCCTCAGTTTTTTGTGTTGCGCGAAAAACTGGAATAAAGAAAGAAAACAAAAAGAAATGACTGTGCCTTCTCCAGCTTGGACCAATTCGGTTTGCACTATTTTGTGAATCAAATGAATAAAATAAAACCAACAACTAGAAAAACAAAGAAAACAGCTTCATTTGAAAGGGATCACATGGCGGACAAACACACGGAATATGCGGTGAGTTGAAATTGAAATTAAGAGGCCTTGACAATCCGGGGGCACGAAATGTAACTAGGCTCACGAGAAAAAAAATTCAGAGGGCACTTTGGATTTCTAAAGTGCTGCAAGGCGGAAGCCTTTCCTAGCGCACAGTTTTTGTTTTTTTCTTATTTTCTTTTATTTCATTTACGAAACCCATGCATTCACTAGATGCGCCTTTATTCATGCTAAAACCTGAGCCTTCGTGGGGGAGTGGTAGCATCTCCACTTCCAATGCAAAGGCCGTGGTTCGATTCGCAGCCTCGACACAGACTATTTTTTTTAAGTAGTGACGCCGAAATCCGCACACACTTGCGAACACAACTTGGTCACGGCAGTATGAGGCTTTAAAGGCTTTGTCTTTAAAATATGCCCTCTTAATTTAAGGAAGAGCGACTTATCTCTACCCGTGATGTCGAAAAATCCCTTTGGCTAATTTCCATGACCTCCTTTCTCTGGATATTGCAGGTGATTGGAGAATGGATCCGCAAGTACGGCAGAATCTTTGGCTTCTACCTGGCGGAAGAGCCGTACATGGTCGTCACCGACGCCGATGTGATCCGAGAGATCTTTGTCAAGGACAGCCGCATATTCCAGGACAGGCCGCTGTACGCCCTCGATGTGGAGCCAATGACAAGCTCCATATTCTTCGTCACAGATAAGCACAAAAACCCTACGCTTGTTCTGTTTGGCACTTTCCACTCCTCCATGCAAGCATCAAACAAGAAATTCGAATGCCTGCTCCACACTGTTGCAGGAAAGTGGCGAGGGGAGTATGCCATCACGTAGGAAAATTAACAACGTGACCAAGCAGGTTGTGAATTTTGTGCAAACCGCTGGTACTCTTTCTTTCGAACCCTGTGTCTTACCCTTAAGAATCAACGTTTATCTTGCCTGCCCATTGTATGTCCTGCCCGAGCCAATTTATTCCCCTTGATTTGGACTTTTTTTTTATTCGAGATGTTTGCCATTAAGAATAGGAAGCCATTAAGCCGTGTTTGATACTTGACGCCCCTCTTTCCCTTCCTTCCTGTCCTTCCTTCCTTCCGCCCTCTTCCTGTCCTGAAGTTCAACCCAATTCTTTGACGTCCACGGCAAGCTACAGGAAACTAAAGAAATATTCAAAGAGCTAAAGGCACATCTCCGAATTTACACAAGCCACGCCCATGGGAGTAGCCCGGTAGAGCTGTGTGGTTTCTTTCTTTTTTTCTTTTGTTTTTTGAGGGGGTGAGTGGAGAGTGGTGCCTTCAATTCTTGTTAAAGAGCTATAAGACCAAAGTTTTGCTTGTGTATTGTCTTTTAAACGTTGTGTTAGACATTGGTACGCAAAGGGCACCCCGTGGTATTCTCCTGCAACCGCAAAAAAAAAATAATAATAACTGAATTTCTTCTCGTACGTTGTTTAAATTTCCTTTTCATCCAAGAAACGATGGATTTGGGGCATTTTAGAAGTTCAGGTCCCAT
The DNA here is from genome assembly GCF_055824585.1 of Amblyomma mixtum. Classification (NCBI taxonomy): domain Eukaryota; kingdom Metazoa; phylum Arthropoda; class Arachnida; order Ixodida; family Ixodidae; genus Amblyomma; species Amblyomma mixtum. The sequence goes on along the minus strand of NC_143018.1, from coordinate 133,455,755 downwards.
ACGGCACGAAAAACGGCAATATATCTGCTGATACGTTATTGGTTGTAATGTCAGCTCTTAAAGCTGGCTGGTTTAAGTATTCTGGTGGGTACAAACGATGCTTCAGTGTTTTCTTGCAGATTTTTCATGCCTTACATGACTCAAAGTTCACTTACACGTCAGAGCCATCGTTCAGTGCACGAAACCGAAACAGCATGACAGAAGAAATTTAGTCATAAATTATTTGGCTTTCATAGGCGAACACGAAGAGATGGTTCATGTATTCAAATATGCAAAGCAACATTTGAAAGAAAAAACACGCATAAAACCAAAGTGTACAGTCCTTTAAGTTCTCACCTCTTTACTGAAGGCAAAGGATGCCCGTCTATGACTCATTTCTTCCCGCTCAAGCCACCGACTTCTTTATTGCCAGCAACACCACGAAGGCTTTCTACTCCCTATTCCTGAAACCCCGCTCTCACCTTCACGTACACTGGTAGTTTAAAAGCAAAATTTAAGGTCGAAATACCAGACCAACTAAGGTCAGAAAGGCTACAGTTATGAAGGGCAGCGCATTTAGCTAGTTTATTTTATCTGCCCATTTTCAGCACTTGCAGATCAAGAAATTCCAGAGGTGTGCTAAGGGATCCCAGATTGAAGACAAAATTAAGCTGGCTACCACCTTAGCTTGTGTCCTCCAGCCAGGGCATAGTCGCAATGCCATGCAACCATTTCTACAAAGGCAAAGTTTTTTAGTTGAGGAATGGTACTCTTAGCCAGAAAGCCAGAAGCCCACTTGCCGCTTGGCAATTTTTTAAATCCACATAGAGCAAACTCCACCCGATTTTTGCGACCGGCTTTCCCGGTTTTTCTCACCCTTTGTGAACGTATTTGCGACGTTATAGTCACGCCACTCGACGACAGCCTGCTTTAACTTGTGTTTCACTTCTGCCAGATCTAGTTCAGTACTTTCTACAGCACTTTGTCCCATGTTCAAAAAAACAAATGACATAGCAGTCACCACGTGTCAACGCGATATTCAGCGATAGCTGTTAATGCGATATGTTGTGGCTGAGAATTTGAGCGCACTGACATTCTTCCACCCCATTGCCTTCTCTAGGAATCCACTCCGTTATTAACCTCCCTGCCTTACCTCTTCTACCTCCTCCTCCTCCTTCTGCTCCACTCCGTTAGCCTCAAGGACCAGCGGTTATCTTGCGTTTCCAGCACATTTTCTGCCCAAGCCCATTTCTTCATCTTGATTTTGAGTAGGATATGATTAACCCGCATTTGTTCCCTCAGCCACTAGGCCCGCTTCCAGTCTCTCATCGTTGCAGGTATCATTTTTCTTTCCATAGCTCGCTTCATTGTTATTAACTTATCCTAAACCCTTTTTGTTAGCCTCCACGTTTCCGACCCATAGGTGACCGGCAAGGTACAGCTGCTGTACACTTTTCTCTTCAGGGATATTGGTAAATTGCCATTCATGATCTGAGAGAACATTCCATATGCGCTCCACCTCATTCGCTTTCTTCTAGTTACTTCTCCCTCATGATCCGGGTCAGCGGCGCTACCTGCCCTATGTAGACATATTCCATTACCACTTCCAGCGCCTCGCTACAAATTGCGAACAGCGGTTCCCTTTTATTTATTTATTTATTAATACTGCAATCCCTGGAAGGGATTTTCGCAGGGTGAGCATACAGAAAATAGGTAAGTACAAATATTAAGAAAAAAAAGTACAAAGGCCACAAATTAATAATAAGCAACAAAAACACAACAGCAAAAATGAAAGGTTCAATGACGTAACACAGCAAAAAAGTACAATAAGGTTTGGGGCATATAAATACACTACTATCAAGTCATCAGTGAACATGGTCAACAGGGAATTAATTAAATGAAGAAAGAGCACCAAAACGATCACAATATTAAAGTCAGGTCATAAAAAATGGGAAACGGGAATGCATGACAGAGGACATTATTATGTACTGAGGTTGCCGATGAATGATGTTACAGATAGCTGTAGGACTTCGTCGTTAGTAAGTTGATTCCACTCCGTTACTGTTCGCGGAAAAAAAGAATATTTAAAGCAGTTATTACGCTGGGTGAAAGGGGTGATTGTAAGATTGTGACGTTGTCTTGTAGAATAACCTGAAGAGAAGGATATTAGTCCATAAATGTTAATTTTAAAATGACCTTTGACCAATTGGTATAAGAACTTTAGTCGAGCAACGCGATTCCTTTCGGTTATAGATATTAAAGCAGCCCTGTTTAAGAGGTCACTTACTGATGTGCGTCCATAGCTATTGTAAACAAAACGTACTGCTTTCTTTTGTATTTTTTCAATTTTATTTACGTTTGTTTTGGTGAATGGATCCCAGATTATTGCCGCATAATCTAGTATTGGAAGGACAATCGATTTATACGCTAAAAGCCGAACTCGGGGTGTGGAAAGTCTCAATGCACGCCTAAGAAAGAAAAGTTTACGGTTTGCATTATTTACAGTTTGATCAATGTGTTTAGTCCAGTCAAGGTTGTTAGTAATCCATAGCCCTAGATATTTGTAGTGTGAGACTTCGGAAAGAATGTTGTTATCAAATGAATATTGGAACATCAGTGGACTTTTCTTGTGAGTGATTCTCATATACACGGTTTTTTGAAAGTTGATAGGCATCTGCCATGCATCACACCAGGCATTAATTTTCTGAAAAGCCTCATTAAGTTTTACCTGATCTGACATGTTTTTAATTTCGGAGTATAGCACACAATCATCCGCATATAGTTTAATATTAACAGGAATGTCTTTCACGATGTCGTTAATGTAAATGATAAACAAGAGGGGCCCAAGCACTGAGCCCTGAGGGACGCCAGAGTCAACAAAAACAGTTTGAGAGGAATGTTCCCCAAAAGAGTTGTTGGACTGTAGAGCATTACTTTGGTTTTCTGCATGTTAATCCTTAGCCCCACTGTTCTGCTCTGCTTCTCTAACTCATTGATCATGTTTTGCAGTTCGTCGCCTGAGTGACATAGCGAGGCAATGTGATCAGTTAATCGCAGATTACTTAGGTGTTCTCCGTTAACTCATCCCCAACTCTTTGAAGTCTATCGTCGGAATGCTTCCTGTAAACAGGGGGGGGGGGATAGCATTGATGAGATCGTGTCTCCCTGCTGGATGGCCCGCCTTATTGGAATTTTGTTGTTGACTTTATGAAGGATTATTGTAGCTGTGCAGCCGTTATAAATGTCTTCCAGGATTCTCTTATAAGACTCTTCCACACCTTAATTCAACAATGCCTGCTTGACTGGGGATGTTTCCATTGAGTCCAATGTTTTCTCGTAATCTATGATGGCTGTTCATTATTACAGATTAAAAAATGACAGAATGGCACCTAGTAAGGCAGAAAAGCATAAATCAACACATTTCTTAGAAAATGTGAACATTATTAAACCATTTCACTTGGCTATATGGGGATACGAGTGAAAAAAAGCTGGCGGAAATGCAAAAAATACTACACTTAGGCACACCACAGAAGTAGAAGAAAGGGTAAAAAAATGCATGACGTTCGGATAATGAGACACTCTTGCAGGGTTATATAAAAATATGTAGTTTATTTTATTTTAGGAGAGGTTGTACCGAAATGCAAAATAAAAACTGTAGGAAATGAACTGTTTGTTTATCGTAATTAAACTCTACATTGAGTAAATCTGGCTAACGATTTCCCACAAAGTTTCGTTCTTTTTGTAGTAATGAATTGGTTAGAAATGAGAATCACATTGATCTGATTATTTTCCAGCGTGTACAGGAAAATGTCAAGATTACATTTTAAAAATAAATAACAGTTAAAATGTAACTATCATGCAATAGCTGTGTTTGGTTAGTGTTGTAACCATCGAAGGTTAATACTGAAATTTCTGAGTTTTGGAGCTTTGAATGGATCGCAAACGGGGCCGCATGACAGTATGCCGTAGTTAACATTCGCATGAATGAATGCACGGTAGAGTGACGCGTGAGTATAAATACTGGGAGGACGGTATTTCACAACACAATTATTTCGCAAGGAGTTGTATTCGAATATGAGCTATAGGATGAAGAAACTTGAGAATAAAGTCAAATTCGCTCCCTTGTAAGCGCAGGAATCACTGGCGGCACCTGGGTGATAATTACCGAAAATGGAAGAAGCGGGATGACGCAACGACTGTCGTGAAGAGAAGAAATTTTGTCTTACTCTCGCTAACATTAAATTTATTTAGCTGCTGCCAAGTCAACCCAATAGCGATGCAATGGTGAAGTTTGCTAACTAGAGAAGTCATGCAGTTTTCAGAGATTAAGATTGGGCTGTCATCAGCGCACAGTATGCAGTTAGCAGATCTCAGACAGTTTGGCAGGGCAATAAATAAATTAAGAAAAGAAGTCATACTAGTATACATTCCTGCTTTAGGCAAACTAGTTCTCTTTCAGTAAATTCCTTAAATAGCAGCAACCTCATTTTGATCTTCTAACTACGAAGAAATATTAGGTATTTTTCAGTATTTATTACAACATTCAGTTGAATGAAAGAACTGAGTTGATAATGCCATCGAAGGCTTTTAACCCTTAATCTGCCACTCCCGAGATAACTCGGGCTACCACATATGCACACCCCCTGCCTCTCCCGAGTTAGCTCGTTTTGGCTTTTTAACTCACCCCCTGCTGCTCCCGATAATACTCGTGTAAAAAAAAAACTATGCAAACATATAACGCCATCTATGGAGAGACTCCGTAAATTCATAGATCTTGTAGGGTAAATTTTACACAACAGATGGCACGCATGTTTCCACGTCCGAGTCACTTCATTTCGGTCTGTGCACAGCAGCCATGAGGCTATGTGCCACACTCATCTGCGCTTTGACGGACGAAGAAATTCAAAACTGCTTGTGAATGAGTCCAATGATAATGAGAACGAGGAAGCAGCCCACCTAAGTGCCTTGTCGAGTGATGACAGCGATGAAGTCCCCCTGCCACCGAAAAATCTCGTAAGAAGAGGAAATCCGACAGGCCAGATTGGTGCTGGAAGATTTGATTCATTACAACTAATATCTATAAGATTATCCTGAATAAACATGTCTACATGTCCTGCAGAGCATTTCAGTGCATTACTAGCGAAAAATTTCCAGGAAATTAACATGCAAAAAAAACCCGGCAGGGTGTGTGCAGATGTGAGTAAAAAAACCTGGCAGTGAAAGGGTTAATAAGAATCACGTGTGTGGCGGCACTCCTCTTCGCCCAAGCAGCGAAAATTCAAGCGAACACAGTCTGCCGTCAAAGTCATGGCAACTATGTTTTCGGATCAACAAGGGGTATTGTTGGTAGACTTCGTGGGTCCTGGCACCACAGTAAACGCGGACAGATATTGCGAGACCCTTAATAAACTCAGACGCGCGATACAAACCTTAGAAGACGAATGCTGAGCAAGGGCGTGAGTCTTCTCCACGAAAACGCTCACCGCCACATTGCCTGCCAAATCGTCGCTCTCCTGCAACAGTTTGGATGCGACGTCACTAGCACCTCCCCTACAATCCGGACTTGGCACCAAGTGACCACCACTTGTCTCCAAGGCTAGAAGAACATCCCGCTGCAAGGCGCTTCGCCGATGATGACGAAGAGAAGGATGCGGACAAACGCTACCTCAGCGGCATGGCGGCGTGCTGGTATGGCATGGGCATACAAAAATTGCCCCAGCATCTGCAAAAATGCATAGACCGCAACGGCGATTATGCGGAAAAATAGAAGAATGGTCTGCCTTTTAAGTAATATGTAAATTGCTTAAAATGAATATTTCTTTTGATTTATAACAGAACTGGAGACCTTAATTTTGGGATGACCCTTGTATTGTTCGCAGCGTAAGGGACAAAGGACGAGGCAAGTTCATAGTTACGGCGCTGAACTTACAACAGGTTTTACTGAGGCCAGATACACAAAATGTCGAGAATGACGGTTCCTGAGCAGGGGCTACAGTGGCACAAGACCATATTCATATCTCTCTATTCAGCCGAGTTCAAGATTCTATGCTCGCGTGGTTGCCAGTACTCTCATATGACTTGAATTTTTTTGTTCGCCTGCGAAGGTGTTGCTAATTGATTACGAAAACAATCTATCTTTAATATATTAAGAACATGCGCAACTAACATATTATACCCATCTTCAGGTTTCAATGAAGAACGTGAATAATTTGAAGACAGACAGATGGAAAATTTATTTTAAAAAACATACAATGCACTCAGCCTGGAGATTTATGCAGCACATAACTGTACAATTCATTAACTCATTAAGCTTCATGAAAATTTTCGGTGAACAATTGCTATCTAGGTTTTACCATCGTGCAAATACTCCTCAAACGCCCTCAACCGCTGCCACTATTCAGCGTATTGCTCAACCAATGTCTAGCGCGAGCAAAGCAGGACATTATAAAAGGTACAATCCACGTGTCTGCCTCACAATGTGCCGTACTGCACTATCACACACCGATTTCTCACTACTATCCTTCTTAATGCTGCGCCTAATTACACACTCGGTACATGCATGCTGCGCTTCAGTTTGGTGTAAAGCTTATCTCTCCGAGAGCATAAGGATTGCACCACTCGTAAGTCCGAGTAGATGCGGCTATGCCAAGGGCGCACGGTGTCCGCCCTTTTCTTTCGACGGTGCTTACTTTCAAAGAAAGCATGCAAGTGAACGTTGTGCCGCACGTTTCGCTTGGCGTGAGCAGATGAATCGACGCAACGCTCGCTTGATCAGAAACTCAAAAGTCGTTTACGCGACTTGCAGCGTGAAACACTAAAGCTGGCTTATGACGCTCCACTGCCAAGTCGCGGCCGTCTCAGAACCCGGCTGACGACGCTGAGAACGCAACTATGCGCTAAAATTTCAGAAGTTTATGTTTTCAGTGGCAAGGTGTTACCGGTGGCACCCGAGCTGCCCGAACCGCGCGCTGGCCGTGCGCCGAAGCTCGGCTGGCTCGGTAGAGAAGGAAGAAAGCGAGGTGAGAAAAACAACAGAGGAGGAGAGGTGAGCCTACTTCCGGTTGCAAGGCGGCTTAACAAAAAGTGACGTCAGGGTCTCTCCGCAATTCTTCCCTTCCCCCATGGCTGTTCCCTTGCTGTCTCTCTCGTTAACGTTTGATTACTTTGGCTGCTGTATACATTTGTGTTGATCTCTTGGGCTACTTTAACTACCGTATCAGAATTGCTAATGACATTGCTCTCCTTGTCTCTTAACGCATGCATCTGGTTCTTACCTACGCCCAGTTTCCTCTTCACCGCATTTAGGCTGACTCCTTTCCTTACAGGATGCACGATTCTCTCCATATTAAACTCCGTTATCTCGGCTATCTTGAGCTTATTACGCTTATGTATTTCGTACATTTGTTTTACTCCATGTGCTTCCCATATATTAGTAACCAGCTGTGAAAGCATATCCATCTTGCGTGTTATTACACTTTTTGTCTTCCGCTTGGCTGGGAGCGTTAAACGGTGACCAGTCACGGACAGAAAGGCTGAACGGTGGGCCTGTTGACAATGCGTATTCAAAAAGAGGGTATAACCAGCTTAATAAAAACGCACACGGGCCTTTCCGCCCTCGTCCTGTGCTCTTCTGTGTCCGGTTACTCTACGTCGCGTTAAACCACTTTTGAGTCATGAAAAGGGAGAGTTACCATCCCGGGACCCACTATGAATAACACTGCTGTACTTTTGGAGCCTCAATACCTCGGGACAAGAGACCGCAAAATGTTCGCGCACAGATTGAACTTCAGCGCCTCCTGTGCACACTGGTTCGAGTTCCCCACCTTCTGTGCATGTCCTGGAGCACAACACTAGGATTTATCGTGCTGTACGCCTTATACTGTGGACTATTAACGAATTCCACCCCAATCGGACAACAGCTTTTACTTCAGATGTCCGTAGAAACTGCCCCAAAAGAAGAGCCCAAGCCTACCAAAATCAAGAAACACGATCTGGGGGTTTACAGTGCGCCATGTAGCTGATAAGCTACGGACCATACTCCCAACCAATCTGATAACGTCGAAACTATTTGATTTTATTATGTATGGGTAGCTGGACGACACATCACCATGAACGACTATTGTTTGAGGACTGCACAACATCCAGTGAAAATACTAAGCTTTCATGCCTTTGATCACAAGAAATACGAGGGGGGAGCCAAGAGAAGGCTTAAACCCTCTAACACACCGCAAGGGGTCTTTAAGAAATTAAAGTGATGTAATGTGATGAATCTGGGTTTCAAACTAAGACTAAGCATGAGCAAAGGTGGTACCTTTTTTCTGCAAGAGCTAAGAAGAGGTAAGCGGTTTTCAAGAACAACTCATTAGCGCGATTACATCAGGCTATATTTCAGTGCGATAGCAGTAATGCTCCCACTCGTCGATTTCGCCGATCTTTGTATAAAACCTGCTTCAACTCGGGAACCAAGCCTCGAACCGAAGCCGAAACCGACGTGAAATCCGAAGTGCTGGCGAATATAATTCGCATTTTTCTAAACTACGCTAAAGCCTACGTTGTTTTACGCGCTAACGTTATACGCCGCGTCCTCCTGAAAAACCCATGCCGTCATCGATCAGCGATGTGACCTAAAACTAGTGACTAACCATAGCCTCCTGTATTTGCATGCGAGGAAATCGGCGCCAAGGTCAATGGATGCAGATCGTCGCACTTTTTGTGAAGGCTGCGAGCGCTGCTTCTCGGCTATATCCGGAAGTAGGCAGGCACCCGCCCGATAATGTGCTCTCATCGGAGAATACGTGAAAATTGTTCATCGCATGGTTTATCGTGGCCAAACATGTTTTTCCGCTCGCCGTGATGAGGCTAAGGCCTATGGATGCCGCCAGGGTTGCCAAAAAATTCCAACCAAAGGTAGCCGAATTGGCCTCCGCAGTAGCCCAAATGTAGCCAAATCAGAAATTTTTAAGTAGACGAAAAGTAGCCAGAAACCTTTATTTTTTTGTGAGGTAACTCCTTACGTACAATTTAATTTCATGCGAGGATATTTATATATTTACTTTTTTCCACATATGACCTCTGAGATGGGAGCCATGGCGTGGCATTTCCGCCCCGTGCGCACCATCACTGAGGTTATGCGCCACGGAAAGCAGATGCTGCAACAGTTTAAGGAGTGCACAGCAAAGGCATGAAAGCTAATTCATGATAACACATTTGCGGTCCTCATCAATGCTACGAGTTCAGCCACACACAAGGCTTCAAGCTTACGAAAATTTCCCTGAACACAACACAAACATTTGAAAACTACAGTTAAGTGCAAGACAAAATTTAGCACAATGTGGCAGTTTGTACAAGGTCAAGCACGACAGATAACGGAAAGTGGGCTTAAGGGGGATCTCGGCATGGCATCATGAGTTTTTATTTATTTTATTTTATTTATTAATACTGCAATCCCAGGAAGGGATTTTCGCAGGGTGAGCATACAGAAAATAGGTAAGTACAAATATTAAGAAAAAAAAGTACAAAGGCCACAACTTAATAATAAGCAACAAAAACACAGCAGCAAAAACGAAAGGCTCAATGACGTAACACAACAAAAAAGTACACTAAGGTTTGGGGCATATAAATACACTACTATCAAGTCATCAGTGAACATGGTCAACAGGGAATTAATTAAATGAAGAAAGAGCACCAAAACGATCACAATATTAAATTCAGTTAAAAAAAATGGGAAACGGGAATGCATGACAGAGGACATTATTGTGCACTGAGGTTGCCGATGAATGATGTTACAGATAGCTGTAGGACTTCGTCGTTAGTAAGTTGATTCCACTCCGTTACTGTTCGCGGAAAAAAAGAATATTTAAAGCAGTTATTACGCTGGGTGAAAGGGGTGCTTGTAAGATTGTGACGTTGTCTCCTAGAATAACCTGAAGAGAAGGATATTAGTCCATCAATGTTAATTTTAAAATGACCTTTGACCAATTGGTATAAGAACTTTAGTCGAGCAACGCGATTCCTTTCGGTTATAGATATTAAACCAGCCCTGTTTAAGAGGTCACCTACTGATGTGCGTCCATAGCTATTGTAAACAAAACGTACTGCTTTCTTTTGTATTTTTTCAATTTTATTGACGTTTGTTTTGGTGAATGGATCCCAGATTATTGCCGCATAATCTAATATTGGAAGGACAATCGATTTATACGCTAGAAGCCGAACTCGGGGTGTGGAAAGTCTCAATGCACGCCTAAGAAAAAAAAGTTTACTGTTTGCATTATTTACAGTTTGATCAATGTGTTTAGTCCAGTCAAGGTTGTTAGTAATCCATAGCCCTAGATATTTGTAGTGTGACACTTCGGAAAGATTGTTGTTATCAAATGAATATTGGAACATCAGTGGACTTTTCTTGTGAGTGATTCTCATATACACGGTTTTTTGAAAGTTGATAGGCATCTGCCATGCATCACACCAGGCATTAATTTTCTGAAAAGCCTCATTAAGTTATACCTGATCTGACTTGTTTTTAATTTCGGAGTATAGCACACAATCATCCGCATATAGTTTAATATTAACTGGAATGTCTTTCACGATGTTGTTAATGTAAATGATAAACAAGAGTGGCCCAAGCACTGAGCCCTGAGGGATGCCAGAGTCAACAAAAACAGTTTGAGAGGAATGTTCCCCAAAAGAGACATAATGCTGACGGTTATTCAAATATGCTGAAATCCAATTAATGATTTTGTTATTTCTGAGTGTGCTATTAATTTTGGAAAGCAGTTTTTTGTGAGAGACCTTATCAAATGCTTTGGCGAAATCCATAAAAATGGCATCTGTTTGGCTACTATTGGTAATAGCTTTCGCGAAATCGTGTATAGTCTGAACTAATTGGGTACAAGTAGAATAACCTTTCCGGAATCCGTGTTGGAAATTTGTAATAAAATTGTGTTGTTCAAGAAAATGGGAAATGTGGGTGTGTATTATGTGTTCCATAATTTTGCAAACTGTCGATGTTAATGAAATCGGTCGGTAATTATTAATGTGCGGTTTGTTTCCATTTTTATGAATTAATGTATTAATGTATTAATGTAATTATTAATGTACTGTCGATGTTAATGAAATCGGTCGGTAATTATTAATGTACTGTTTGTTTCCATTTTTATGAAGTGGTTGGACTCTGGCTGTCCTCCAGTCGCCCGGAACCTGTCCTTCGTTTAGAGACCTAGAAAAAATTATAAACAAATACTTGGACACCCATTCTGCATACCTCGTTAGGAATGCATTGGGTATTTTATCAGGCCCGAGGGATTTTTTTACGTTAAGATTCAAAAGCATTTTAGTTATACCCTGTTCACTGATGACAAGATCAGGCATCGGAGGTAAGCATGTTTCGAACACAGGTTGTATGCCATTCTCCTTAGTAAAAACGGATTGGAAGTATTCGTTAAAGGCGGTTGATATTACCTTTCCGTCATGTGTTAATGTGCCATTGATTTCAAATGCATGGGAATCCCTAGATACTGGTGAGATTGTACGCCAAAATTTTTCAGGTGAGCTAGTTATAAAATTAGGCAACAAATCGCTCAAATAATTTTCTTTATCAAGTGCTACTTGCCCTCGTAGTTGACTTGACAGAGCGGAAATTTTATCCAGCAGGCCTTCAGGATGGACAACTGCTTGCCTTTTCTTTTTCAACTTTTTAATTTTCTACGCATTTGTATTGAAGCGCGGGAAATCCAGGGATTGTCACGTTTTGTCTTTTTAACAATGATTGGCACAAAACGGCTAATACACATCATAACCAGATCCTTGAAAGAAATCCACAGATCGTCTACATTTGCGGTAGACCTCGAAAAGCTATCAAAATAAAAGGATAAGGTATCGATCATTGATGTGTCATCAGCGCGTGAGAAGTTAGGAAAACATGACTACTTTGGATGCCTGCCAATAGCGGCATCAGATAAGGTAAGGAACACGGCCTGGTGATCGGAGATTCCTGGGATTATTTCGCATTTTGTTTTAGTACTAATAGATCCGCTTACGAAGAAAAGGTGCAGTATAGATTTAGCGCTATCGTGTACCCTGGCGTACTCGTCAACAAGTTGGGATAAATCAAATGCAAATGCTATGTCCAACATGGCATCACGTGTGTTGTCGTTATGGTTTTTGAGGGACATCGTACGCCAGTCAATATTAGGCAGCTTAAAGTCGCCAGCTAGAATTATCCGATCGCCAGGTTTTAAATATGTGTTCATGTAAGTTTTCAAATCATTTAAAACCGATATGGAAGAAGAAGGGGGCCTGTACAACACACCTATAATGTACCTGATTGTACCACAATATGTTTTACCGAAAATGCACTCTACATTAGGCACGTCAGGCATCCTTAAAACTCGTAATGATTTCTTGTATATCATACAGACGCCGCCACATCTTCCAGTACGGTCTTTGCGGAGTAGGCGCAAAGACCGTACTGGAAGATGTGGAAGACCGCAAAGACCAGTAGGCGCGAATTCACTGTCGAAAATTGCATCATGTAACCATGTTTCGGTTAGCGCAGCAATGTCTGAATCGTTAGTAAAAAGGTTTGGTTTTGGTTTTGTGGGGTTTAACGTCCCAAAGCGACTAAGGCTATGAGAGACGCCGTAGTGAAGGGTTCCGGAAATTTCGACCACCTGGGGTTCTTTAACGTGCACTGACATAGCACAGTAGACGGGCCTCTAGAATTTCTCCTCCAAAGAAATTCTAGCCGCCGCGGCCGGGATCGATCCCGCGTCTTTAGGGTCAGCAGCCGAGCACCATAGCCACTGAGCCACCGCGGCGGCGTTAGTAAAAAGGAGCCCTTCAAGCTCGGTTACTTTATTGATTACACTCCTGCAGTTAATGTTTAAGATTTTCAAGGATGTAGGATCATGCTTTTTCTGTCAGTTATTTTTCTTATTGACCAATCTGACACGCTCTCCTTTCTGGGCATCCCAAGCAAACATAACACTATCAATGCTAATTTTATCAAGGACCAGCTTTACCTTAGCGCCATTTGCTTTTTCTTCCGCTGCGCTGTCCCACAAAAGTTTACGTAAGTCACGCACACGCTTTGAGAAGTCTTCCGAGATAGAGTACGACGATCCTTTTAGTTTGCAGGCTGCTTGTAAAATGGATGCCTTTTCCCGATAGTCAAGAAATTTTATGATAACCGGTCTAGACTTGTCACTGGATTTACGACCAGGCCTATGAAGTCTTTCTATACCTGTAGGTGTTATACCTATCTTCTCTTTTATTATGTCGTCTTTCACTGTGTTTTCAAGTTCTTCAAGCGTCTCGTTTTCTGACTCTTGTAAACCGTAAATTATAAGATTATTGCGACGGCTTCTGTTTTCTAAGTCGTCCACCTTATACATCAGAAAGGACAACTGGCTGTCAAAATCTGCTATTGTTTTTTCTATTTCGCTTACTTGTTTTCTCAGCGTGCCTAGTTTGGACAACTGTTGTTCAATGCTATCTATTCTGTTGTTTAGTGTAACCATTTGCTCTTTTATTTCGTTCTGACCTTCGATAATTCCTTCAATAGTTCCTTGCACTTTCTTTTGGCCGTCTAGCAGTTCCGACAGTAATTGCTTCTCAGTTGGTCCCGGATTTGTCTCAATATCGCCCGAAAGAAGTAGGTTAGTAGGCAATAAAGCAATGTGCGCCAGAATACATTTGAAACACTGTGGGCAGGGCAGCAGCAACAGAAACCAGTTGTCACTACGATAACAGTACATGGAAACGTTTTTACTAACCTGTAGAGCAAGACAAAAATGGTTGCTGAGCATGTTGCCGATACTGCTGCTGGCCTGCCCACTGAAGAAAGTCGATGTTGCTCACTCTTTTAAAGGGGCTTGCTGAGCCATCTCATGTGACGTCACAGTTGTCGAGATGAAGCGATGCGCTGTCAGTTGCGGAACGGAAAGCAATGTAATCGCCGGGCACCTGGCACGAGCCAGATTTTCCGGTGCCGGCTCACTGAACACATCCACGTCGATTGCCCTTGATGCGTAGGAGCTGGGCCACCATTGATTCCCGCGATGCGAGGGCTCGTTGACCAGGTCAAACGACGTAGCCACTGGGTCGCAGCCACGCGGTGGAACTGGTCCGCACAGAAGGGCCGCCAAAATCTGTAGAGCAAGACAAAAATGGTTGCTGAGCATGTTGCCGATACTGCTGCTGGCCTGCCTGATTGTGAAGAGGAACTGCTTGATTCGTATAGAGTTCTGGAGCTGAAACGGGAAAAACATTCTTGGCCCTGTTTAAAATCCTTGCTGCAGACCCCATTCCTGGCGAGGTCATACGTCACGTGGAGGAGCGTTTACAATGTCTAGTTAGACACCCTACTTCGCAGGTTGGTTTTAATCAGCGAGACCTGGCTAGACACTCGATGGCGGCGTTTAATACAGGTATCGATAACAGAGAGCGCGAGCTGAGACGTATATGCAACCGAGGCGGAAAGCTGGGCTAGTTGGTTTGTCATCATAAATTAAAATACTAGCGCAATAAAACAAGGACACAGACATCGAAGGAGACAGGACACAGAAGCGCAGTTCAGTTCAGTTTTATTCCTTAAAGGCCCCCTTTTCAGGGGGTGTTACATAAGCGGTGGGAATACACTTAAAAATGCGAAAAAACAGCAATGGTCTTTTACAAGATGGCCAGCACTGCTGCAGTCTGCTAATTATTCGGGATATCGTCCAAGATGACGATGTTCCGTCCCCTCTTGCTGTTTTTTATGGAGAATTGATGACCCATTTCAAAGTTCCGCGTACAACAATTCTAGTAAATCTATATACGCGGTAGTCAAGGCCGGTGAGGAGCGCATCAGTCGCCTCCTGACAGGGCTGCTGGAGGGAATGGCACACACACTTTTCAAGCTCGTATTTTCTGCTTTCATTTTTATGCAAAGGCTGTTGGGGCGGCCACACATGATAGTCGCCTCGTCTGTCCCGAGGTTCACGCATCAAAGCTGCTATCTGCTAACAGCACCTTGAACTGTGAAAATAGCCCCACCTGAGATGCATCGGACACTGCCACAAAGCCCTGAAAGGATGTAACAAAATCACTAAAAAGATTCATTACAGAGGAGATGGTGCTTTTCACTTTTATTTTGCACGTATTCACAGGAAACAATGTAGCACAAAATAGCCACATATCCAAAGGCAAAGTTTTGACATCAACTAGGATAAAATGTAGCTCAATTAGCTATTAATCGCCCAATCTGCCAACCCAGAATGTCATTGCCGACCGTCGCACTCATGAAGGAAATAAAGAACCATGGTCGTACTGTTCGCCACCGTGAGGAGGGAGCATCCGGCGACACTCTTGAAGCGTGTCTTAACCAGTGAAAATATAGTAAAAGAAGGAAAATTTGCCCAGATGAACACGCCACGTGATGGCGTACCGTGAAATCTAGCCTCGCTGCGCCCGCGCATGCGCGTATTAGCGCGGCAAAATGACCGTAGATCATCCTCCTTGCTGCAGACGCCCCGCGCCACAAGCCGCGATAAGCGCGCTCTAAACCATACCAGAACCAAATCGTAAAGGACTCACTGGGAGAGCGAAAAACTGAGGGAGAAAACGGCTTCATAAACACTAGGCTTGCGAACGCTGGCCGCTCTCCAATCAGTCTTTTTTTTTCCCTCCATGTTCGCCACACAGTTAATATACTGGTTCCCTATAAAGCCCCTGGAACTTTTTAAAGCAACGACAACCTTTGCAGAGCGCCGCCTCTCCCTCTCCTGCGCCCGTCGCCTCTTCCCATTGGTTGATGGTTTCGCAAAAGTTCATTACACCCGCGCTTTTCGCGGCCGCAGACGCCATATTGTCCGCTCCAACCGCGCACCGTAGGTTCGGCAGGCGTCGTTGCGGACACTGCGCTTTTGCTTGCTGTGAAGAACAGCGGCTTTTGTTTTGCTGGGAACGTGTGTCAGTCACCTAACTTCAAGCCGTCTATCTGTGCGGCATGACGGGCTGCTGCGCCTTCGGGTGCAAGAACCGTCACGACGGCGGAAAGCTGTTCTTCGCGATCCCATCATCGATAACCGATGCGAGCCGGAGGAAGGTTTGGTTACACAGAATTGGCCGGGCGAATTTTAACGCAACGCCATCGACCAGATTTTGCCTCTTTTTTTTTTTAAATGAGATTCATATAACAAAAGGCTTTGGCTTTACCGATGTGCATTTAGTACTCGGGCTGTTTCCGAGCCTGAGGCGGGCATGTCTACCTCGCGGGCCGGGCCGGGTTGGGGCCTATATAAAAAAAATCGGGTCGGGCTGGGGCGGGTAACGAAAAAGGTTGACGGGGTCGGTACGCGTGAATAATTAAGGCCCGTTCAGTGCTCTAATAGCGACTATACGAATATGGAAGATTATCGGAGAGATGTGTTAAAAGCGAGGTAGCTTTTGCTTCTCACTAAATGACTGATGCCGATGAAACATTTACGCAGAACTTTATTATCCCATTGCTGGCAGGCGAAGGATATTTGCGAGGTAGGTTTGCTCCTTACTAAGTAACCATTCCAAAGAAAATTTTACTGCGGGAGTCTATATCGTTACAGTTCATGCAAGCGAGAGAACATTAGGGGAGGCACAGTTAAGTACACACGTAGCGTGACCTTCATACCGTATTTCGAGCATTCCCTCAAGCTTCTTACCTGGGCCGCGATACACTGCAGCATACCGAAACCAAAAGCCACTAGAATAGCGGATGAACTACGGGCATTTAGAATGCCTTCACTTGCTGGTGTCTTCTCGAATGTCAAACCTATGCATCCGTTGTAGCACGTCCAGCGTTCCGGCGGTGACGGTCGTTCTGTTTGTATACTCCTCTTCACCAAACCAGATCACCGCAAATTCATTCTATGGCCTCGTGATTCACGGTCACATTCTATGCACGCCCCACCCTAGATATCAAACTTGACACGCCGCATAAAGCCCGGCGCACCCGGACACGGTGCGCGTGCGGCTCTACCAAAACAATCCATCTATGCGTGCTCATTTTTGCCTTCAGACGATTCAGTGAAGCATGCAAATGTTTCTCCTAAGTGATCGATGTACTTATGCAGCGGAACACACGGTAAATGCGTATACATAGAGAATAACTCGGCAAGCACGGGAATCCAGCGCAACTAATTGAAAAGGGGCGTTAGTTCCTTCGGAGCGGGCTAGAGGTCGCCACCGCAGTCACATGAAATCACAAAGAAAACAAAAGTCATTCTTTAGTATTTTCAGGGGCTTTAGTTCGCTATAAAGCCCCTCGATAATTTGAAAGTAGCGACACTCTCCTCTACTCCGGCGTTTTCCTCCTCGAATATCCTCGCCCGCCGGCTGCGCGCGCTGCACACGGCACGCTTTTTTGGCCACCGCTCGCTCGCCGTCCGGGCAGTTGGCTGGCACATGCGCGCGCTCTTAAGTTCGCAATTTTTCAACGCTTTGTTATTGAATAAAAACACGAGAAAGACATGCGACATGCTTGACTACCACGAGTCACATAAATTAGCGTCTCGTAAGCGCAATGAAAGTGCCAATTACGAGCGCTTGCGGTACGAAGAAAACCACTTGCTGCATACAACTCACATTCTTTTTGACTTTTCAATGCCGTCTGTCTCAACACGGCATAGTATATGAAACATAATATTTACAGTATATTTGAACATTCCTGAATATTTTCAGCATACCAATGTTTAGTTAAATGTAGATTCACTTCGAACTAATTATCGCGGAAGTACAGTTTATGAAGTTGTTCACGAGTGGAGTTTAAGAAGTGGGATGGTTGCTGGGAACAAGCTGGGGCATTTACTTCGATGGCCGTCCTAAAATTTTTCATTAAGGTTCAGTCTGAGTTTGGCACCGCGCAGTGCGCATGCAACGGCTTAATCGTTTTTAACTAGAACAGAAAACTGGGCAAGTTGGAACGGATTCATCTTAATACAGCGCGATACACAGGACGAGTGTTTTACACAGCGACAGGATGATTGCAGGGTCTTGTCATGTGCTAAGATGCTGAATGGCTTTGTTGGGATGAGGCGGTTTTTGCAGTCTGCTACATGCGCGTACGGGTTTGTGAGGGCTATCGCGATGTGTCTGTGTTTTATCGTTGTGTATGGTACGCTTATGTTGTAAGGCGCATGGGATTGTGCACCAGTGGGAGCCTCCGGCAGCCTTCAAATAAACTTGGCCGCGGTCACCTCCTGGGGGACCTCCACATCGACCTCTAAAAGCCCGTGTTTCTGGATTCCTCATCGTAGTCGTCCATGTCAGCGCTGGCTCAACACACAACTTGGCCACCATGGCAAGCAGTAGCAGAGCGAAACGACACCTGATGGGAAAGAGATAGCGGAGGAACGGACAACCCGAAGGTGGCTGCCACGGGAGGATCCCGGAGGGTGGCTGGCAGCGTAACACGCAACCTTCCAGCTATGGCAGGTGGCGTGCGAAGAGCTGCGCTGAAATTTCGCATTACCGACTGTCGTAGTCACGTGTTCATTTCTGTGGTTGTATTCATTCAGCTACAACGAAGAAACACTTGTACGCTTTCGTATGACTCCTCGCATAGCTAGAAGATCGATGTTTTGAATATGCATAGTGTAGTGAAGCAAGTTAGAAAACTGTTCTGCATATCCAACCAATGTCGAGTGGTCAGACGATTTTCTTGTAATACAATCTTGCGACAAGTACTTAAAAATCTTTTCTTTATTTCAATGTCGAAGTACAAATGAGCAGCGTAGATACAACGGCAGACACCACAGGCCAAAGTCAACGCACGAGCGAGCTGTGGTCATTTTATTGCAACAGGCAGAATGTCCGCAGAATTCTCACTGTAGGCAAGTAATCGGAAACGAGCTCTGCGAAGCGACACTACATTCGGCCCCAGCTGTCATGGATGTTTTACACAGAGCAACGCTCCATTAGAAAAACGGCGAGCGCTGAGCGGCCAATGTCGCTGTAGTCTGCAGTTTGTCAATACAAAAGCCCTTTGTGGCTCATAGGGAACGAAACGCGGGGTCAGCGTTGACCAGCAGCAGTGGTCACAAAACTGCCAGATGATGTCAACGTGGTGTACATAGAAAAATAACATTTCCTCCAAAGATTTTCGACTTTCAGATTTCGAGGCGATCTTCCAACCGATAGGCCCAAAAACGCGTTGCTTCTTGGCGAACAAAGGCGCACGTAAAATGTGCGTTGCCTGAATACTCTATGCTAAAGAATGGGTGTCTAAATGCAATTGAAGCAAAAATAATGAGAATATATGTAAAAATAAAAAATTAAACTATCAAAAACGATGCTTTCAAATTCTAAGCACGTAAGTAGTCTTAAGTGACTTTCCAAATTTTTGCTTAATATCTCCTGCAGTATTTAAACTTCTACACTTCGGATAAAAATCGAAGCATTGATGCTGTGTCCAGTTCTAAAATATCGCTTATCAGCAAGACAATGCAGTAATACGCATCGAGCAATAAATAATAAAATG
The DNA here is from genome assembly GCF_055824585.1 of Amblyomma mixtum. Lineage (NCBI taxonomy): Eukaryota > Metazoa > Arthropoda > Arachnida > Ixodida > Ixodidae > Amblyomma > Amblyomma mixtum. Next base: position 133,436,287 of record NC_143018.1, on the reverse strand, counting down.
GTGAGAAATGTGCATTTATCTCCCTGCATTAGGAACCAAGTCGTAGAGTAGGGATGTCCGTCGGATTTTAAGAACAATGCGTCTCAAGTCAGGACTCATCGAACACGCTTATTCACCTGTTAAGGCACATAACACTGGACTCAAGCGGCAAGCGTATTCTTTGACATTGGCGCTCCGATCCGATGATTTCAATGCCGATGAGCGGATACATGCCCTCTGAGTTCCTCTCTATTTGAACTTGTAAATGAGCACAGGGTACAGCGATATACCTTTGGGCTAGCGTGTGTCAGCATATGGCGGTTTAAATTCCACTTGTGAGACGTTGCATAAGGGCATATGTCACACTTGAGGGGTCTTTCTCCGGTGTGAATTCCCATGTGCCGCTTAAAATGTGAAGAGTGTGCACTTCGGAATTGGCACATATCGCACTTGAACGCTTTTTCGCTTGTGTGCAAATGCTTATGTCGAGTGAGGAGGCTAGCGTTTCCAGTTCTGAAAGGGCACAAGTCGCAAATGAAGGGTTTCTTGCCAATGTGCGTTCGCTTGTGCTGAGTTAGATGGTCAGAGCGAGCAGTTTTAAATTTACACAAGCCGCACGTGAACGGTTTTTCCCCAGTGTGTATACGCTTGTGCCGAGTTAAGGTTCGAGTGTGTTTAGTTGTGAAAGGGCACATGTCGCACTTTAAGGGTTTCTCACCAAAGTGAGTACTATCGGGTAGAGTGACATTTGTCCAGTCTGTAGCTGTAGAAGGAAACGCGTCGGGACTGAAGGGGCTTTCGCCAGTGACCATACTATCCTGCGGAGTGACATTTGTCGAATCTGTATCTGTAGATGGACGCGTGTCGGGGTTGAAGGGGCTTACGCCTTTGTCCATGCTATTGTGTGGAGTGACATATCTAGACTCTGCAGGTGCAAAAGGATCCGTGTGGTGATTAAAGTGGATGGCGCCAGTGTGCGTGCTATCTTGTGGAGTGACATATCTAGACTGTGCAGGTGCAAAAGGATCCGCGTGGTGATTAAAGTGGATGGAGCCAGTGTGCATGCTATCTTGTGGAGTGACATATCTAGACAGTGCAGGTGCAAAAGGATCCGCGTGGTGATTAAAGTGGATGGAGCCAGTGTGCATGCTATCTTGTGGAGTGACATATCTGGACTGTGCAGGTGCAAAAGGATCCACGTGGTGATTAAAGTGGATGGCGCCAGTGCGCATGCTATCTTGTAGAGTGACATATCTAGACTCTGCAGGTACAAAAGGATCCGTGTGGGGAATAACGGAGCTGCCGGCAGTGCGCATGCTATCTTGTGGAGTGACATATCTAGACTCTGCAGGTACAAAAGGATCCGTGTGGGGAATAACGGAGCTGCCGGCAGTGCGCATGCTATCCTGTGGAGTGACATATCTAGACTCTGCAGGTACAAAAGGATCCGTGTGGGGAATAACGGAGCTGCCGGCAGTGCGCATGCTATCTTGTGGAGTGACATATCTAGACTCTGCAGGTACAAAAGGATCCGTGTGGGGAATAACGGAGCTGCCGGCAGTGCGCATGCTATCCTGTGGAGTGACATATCTAGACTCTGCAGGTACAAAAAAATCCGTGTGCTGATTAAAGTGGATGGCGCCAGTGCGCATGCTATCTTGTGGAGTGACATATCTAGACTCTACAGGTGCGAAAGGATCGGAGTGGCGAATAAAGGAGCTGCCGGCAGTGCGCATGCTATCTTGTGGAGTGACATATCTAGACTGTGCAGGTACAAATGGATCCGTGTGCGGAATAAAGGAGCTGCCGGCAGTGCGCATGCTATCTTGTGGAGTGACATATCTAGACTGTGCAGGTACAAATGGATCCGTGTGCGGAATAAAGGAGCTGCTGGCAGTGCGCATGCTATCTTGTGGAGTGACATATCTAGACTGTGCAGGTACAAATGGATCCGTGTGCGGAATAAAGGAGCTGCTGGCAGTGCGCATGCTATCTTGTGGAGTGACATATCTGGACTCTGCAGGTGCAAAAGGATCCGTGTGGTGATTAAAGTGGATGGCACCAGGGCGCATGCTATCTTGTGGAGTGACATATCTAGACTCTGCAGGTGCGAAAGGATCCGTGTGGCGAATAAAGGAGCTGCCGGCAGTGCGCATGCTATCATGTGGAGTGACATTCCGCCAGTCTGCAGCTGCAGATGGACACGTTTCGAGATTGAAGGGGCTTTCGTCAGAGTGGGCAGGTTCGTGCCATGATAGAGTTGTTGAGCCTTCAGCTGTAAAAGGGCTCATAGCACTCTTATATAGTTGTCCTTTTTGGCACCGCACATCCCTCTTACGTTCACATTTCACAAACACCGCTGGGTCCTCTGAGCATTCAAATGGCTCTCCTCCAGTCTCAGGGCGCATGTGCCTCGTAGCATCGGCGATGTTCGCTGAAACGCAGGCGCTGGAGGGACAGCTGAACACATCTTTCAATGCAGGTGGCTCCCGCTGAACTGAATTCGGTTCCATGAGTGAATACGGCGCTACGGGTCTTTGCTCGTAGTATTCGCCACCCTTCGACGATGTTCTTTGTCCGCCACGAGCCCAGAACACAACTTCTGTCGTGGTAGTCAGGAAAGCACAACGCTACTGGAAGTAAAGGTAATAGAATGTGTGGCATTAGGGAAATTCCTTTTTTTGTCTACTTACACCGCAATATTTTCTTGCAATGTTTCAAGCATGCCAGATTGTTGGCGTGCTTAGCAATAAGTTTAAAAAAATTGGCGCTAAAATAACACACAGGAGGCAAAGATTCTCAGCAAATGCACAAACTAAATATGTCAAGCAAGTAAATTGAATTATTTTCCAAGTGTCACTTGGGCATGGCCCAGTATAAAAGCTGCAAGAGCAGCTGGTCGAGTGCTTCAACCTCTATAGAGGTTGGTTGGTTTATGGGGTTTAACGTCCCAAAGCGACTAAGTCTATGAGAGACGCCGTAGTGAAGGGCTCCGGAAATTTCGACCACCTGGGGTTCTTTAACGTGCACTGACATCGCACAGTTAACGCGTCTCTAGAATTTCTCCTCCAAAGAAATTCCAGCCGCCGCGGCCGGGATTGAACCCGCGTCTTTTGGGTCAGCTGCCGGGCACCTTAACCACTGAGCCACCGCGGCGGCCCTCTACAGAGCGTTTCAGCAGACAGCAGTGTTCAAAAATAAGCACTCTGATACAAAACATACAGAGATGAAAAGAAGTCACTCATCCCTGCAGTGTGAGACAGCAAAAAGAAACGGACAATAAAGAAGAAAAATGTGCGCGAAAACGAAGGGAAGAAACAAAAGCAGTTTCAATGTAGTTGCAGGAGTACAATCAATTTCAAGGTGATTTGCCCGAAATTTCAGCAATGCTCACATTAACAGCGTTTAGTTTGTTCGAAGTACGTCGTAATATGATTTTGATACTTAATGCACCATATGTAATAGATATTTTAGCATACCAGTGTTCAGGGTGTCTGCGGGGGAATTGACGAGTGTTAGTACGAAGGTCTTCCAAGTGGCGGAGGTGGTTGCTAATAATGCGAAAGCATTTTCTGTGTCGAGTGATTATTCAAATAGAAATAATTGGATTAAGTGATTAATTAGTTGATTTTATCAATTACTGCCACAGATTAAGATGTGTTAACAGAATCGGCGGACAAGTCATTAAAGAATCATATAAACCATTAATTTGTATTACATTAAAATAATCACTCAAATGAATTGAATGATGTATTGTGTGAATAAATAACCGGCCTAACTAATTCAATTAGTAGCTTACTTCATAGTCATCGGTAATTAAACCGAACTAATTATTTATTTAACTACTCAATAATGGATTAATACTTTGGTTTGCTTACTACACCTTCCAGCAACTAGACATGTGAACATGTGGTAGAACCAAATCGGCTGCATTAAGAGAAATGCTTTCCCATTTCTGCAACTAAGAAAACTTAAGTGCATCTCATACTTTTTCTAAGCAGGTCAGTTCTCTAAGCGTCAAGCAGTCTTAAGTGTTATAGGCCAGATATTTTGACTATACTGACCAAAAATATCGGCTGTGTGGGCGAAGAAACTCTGGTTACATGTCGCACGCAAAAAATTATTCTGAAGCAGGTAAATCTTGTTCTTATTAATGCAGCGGTAGCCGCCCACAGAAGATATCAAGCTAGCAGTAATTCAGGGGTCAGAAAAATATTGGTTGACACAGCAGATGTTGCAAATTATATGTATATAGACGCCTATGCTGGTTTATAACGCATGTGATATGAGCTTTCTTATTACTGCGGATACGTGGTCGTCCCAGTTCCAATGACTCGTAAAGTGCACAAATAACACGCGAATGCTTACCATGGCTTCAGTTAGTTCTCGTTCTAAGTGCAGATCAGATACAAATGGAAGAACTAGACTCTGCAGGTGTCTAGTTCAGGAGTGTACTAATGAAAGCTTTTAAACTAGAGCCCGTCGTGCATCATCCACAGAATGTTGAGGTATGCTGTTTTGCACAGCGTGTTAAGGCAGCTCTGATATTACAACCAAAGCTGGCAGCGTCATCCATGACATTGTGCTGGGAGAAACCACAGTGCGGTGAAGTTTGACCTTCACATCATTTTAAGCGGTAGCTTTACCACTAGCTGTCTCTGGCTAGATCGCCATTCGTTGCCGATGTCCTTCAATGCTCAGCCAAGATCAAACCTTCTGTTTAAGTTTCGAGAACCGATAGATGGTCAGTGGTCAGGCCAACAGTCAAGGAATTGATCAGGTCAAGGGTCAAGTTTAAGGGACAAGATCAATGTCATTTCAAAATCAAGCCAAGTCAAGGTCAGCAATTAAACAAGAAACTTGGGCTAGTTGGCGATGGGCACTGTCCCATCTGCTTCTCTGTCTCTGTACGATGTTTTATTCTCGCTAGTTAACATGTCGCAGCCAAGTGAAGGTCATGACGGGGACGTAAAGGTCACGTCAAGGTCAACCGAAATTTGGTCAGGTCAATGATTTTGGGCTTGCCAATCAGCCCAAACGTAATAGGGCGTGACGTCACTCCTTTAACCTAGTACATGACGGAAGGAGCGCCGACGCGACTTGGAAAAAATTAATGGTGCTTTAGATTTGGTTAAACCGACTGAGAAGCGCTAGCTTCACGATGGTTTAGGCCAGCAAAGACTTGTTATGCTGTTCGTTGAACGTTTTTTTTTTTTGGGTATTTTCCATGCTAAACCATCATGAAGGTTTCGCTTATAGTTTTTAGGGGCTTAACGTCCCAAATCGACTTAGGCTGCGAGGGACGCTGTAGTGAAGAGCTCCAGAAATTTCGACCACCTGGGGATCTTTAACGTGCGCTGACATCGCACAGAACATGGCCCTCTAGAATTTCGCCTGCATCGAAATTCGACCACCGTGGCCGGGAGCGAACCCGCGTCTTTCGGGTCAGCAGCCGAGTGCCGTAACCAGTGAGCCTCCGCGGTGGCTTCGAACACAATCGTGAAGCTACCGCTTCTCACTCGGTTTAACCAAAGATAAAGCACCGTCAATTTTTTGTAACGCTCTAGCCTTATAATTGAAGCGATCAGCGTCGGTTGAAGCTGCCGTTACTCGCGCTAGTCCGCTCTTTTATTGATCAAGACGCCGAGGTTTAACCTGCCTGTGTCGGTACGAATGAGGGCTTCGGCTTCTTCATTAAATTGGGCGGGGACTGGTGGTGCTTGCAAACGGGATGGAAGTTCCTTGAACCTGAAGATATGCTGTGTTTACCATCGAAACTAGTGGTGGTGGTGAAAAACGTATTTGAAGGCCTAAAAAAATTATGCAACAGCATTGCAGGCGGCCTCCTGGCTGCTCGTTTTGGCTCCCAGGCCGTGCCATGTCGCGATGTTCTCTGTCCAGGTAATCAGCCGAAGCTGGAGATTCGGCATGGTGCTGGACAAAGCAGCCTTCCACTGCTGCGAATTGTTTATGTGTAAAGAGGCAGGGGGCAAGTCTGCTAGGCACGATAATAGGGCATGTGCGTAGTCCGCTCTTGGGCTGGCACAAAGCGGCAGGCCGGCGAGTACGCTCCGGGGTTGAGGAGGGCAAGACGTGCGGGGGTGAGAAAGGTGTTGGTCTGAAGCTGGCGTCGCAATTGTTACGGATATTTTTCCCACCATCGTCAAAAACGATGACAATGCGACAATGGCCCTTTACGAACCGGTGTGCATGGGTAGGGTTGGAGCCCAAAAATATCTCTAAATGCTTTCTTTGTCAGTTGAATTCGGGAAATATGAAACAGCGACTGTCCTTCCTTGGCCTGATCCCACTTTCTCTTTGATGACAACGAGGGATAAGTTCAGGTACGCGATGCGGAACCTTTCTGCCTTCAGCTTAACTCTATAAAACATGATTGCCTCTTTCACTCGCTTCAGCTTCCTTGGGCGTTCGTCGATACTACTCGCTAAGAATGCAGCGTCTTATAAAAGGAAAGTCCGTCGAAAGGCAGGTGTGCTTGTACCTAATCTCATTGATTTTTTTTATGTTCTGTCAGGAAGCCTATGCCCCGATAAGGTTCTGGGAACACAGCCGCAGGACAACAAAGGTCAAAGGGCAAGTAAGTACGTCCGTTGACCACCACTCGAGCAAAGCATGGTCCTTACAGGGCAACTGCATAGGTTTTAGAAATCGACGAAATTTAAGGGGTCGAAGGTGTGGAAGTTGCAGGTAAAGCATGCGAAATCCTTTTGGGCTAGCATTTCAAATGCTGACGTAACCGCAAATTAAAATACCCATGGAATTCAACCTTCTCCGCAGCACACAGCGCCAAGTAGGAGGGCGCATGATGACGTCATCGAGGGTACCTGTGCTATCAGGAAGAAATGAAACGGGAAGAAGACAACAGAACCACAGACTGCAAAATGTGCAGCTCTTATCCTGGTAAGCTGAGCACTAGCTCCTGCTATTTTAATTTCGAAGGCACGAAGACTACGAAGACTTCTTTAGAGGTGTTCTTCAACCGTGCTTGTATTTCCAATTCAGGAGCTAATACGTAGGTTCTTTTGTGTTGCCACCTACACTTCGAACGCGTAAGTGCTTCCGTTGAACGAAAAAGCCGACGCCACTGAAGGCAACGCCACCGTGGGTTATTTGGCATTATCAAACGAGGCGCAGCAGGATTTGGTTGACGGCTGAGGTAATTTGATATATTCCCTTCCATGACGTCGCACCGACCTTCCCCGCACTTCTCTGGCGCAAAGAGGAGAAGCCCAAAATTCAATCAGCGGTCACGGCACTATTTTAATTCAAGTGCAAAAAACACTTGGCAGGCTTTACCTTCAGCCTATAGGGCCTAGAATCATTAAATATCGCGGAATTCTCAACAAGTGGCGCACTTGCCATTTAATGTGTATTAAGACACCTTCCAGCACTGTGGATTCGGGGTCTGTTGGGGATCAACCTGATTTTAATCATGATAACTGCAGGGAGTGCGCTGATGGCAGCGCCGTCTCTCTTATCTACCAGGTCGGTGACCTTGCGGTCATGAAATACCTCTTCAGTTTCGATGATTGGCTTCGAAATGACCGTTGGCCTCTGAGCAGGGTCAGTGCTGCGTCGCATATAGAAATATGGCTCGGGCATGTATTTTTTCTCGTTCACGTCATTTCATACTTTCATCTCGTCAATTTCGGCCTCAACTTCGCGTGCGGAGTCGTCGCAGTGGAATGCGGTGTCGTCCCGCTTTTTCCTCGGAAGAATCTTGGAAACTATGCCCTCGGGACTCGCAAATCACGCAAACCTGTATCTCGGTTCGCCCATAATGCTGTAGGATCCACTCTCGTTACGCATTTGACCAAGCGAATTCGAGCCCAATGCCTGCCGCAAGACGTCGCACGCGCACTTTGGAGCTGAAGTGACTATTGGAGAGCTTGCAGGTCCGCTCTAGACATGTGATCGCAACATTACAGTCATCAAATTTATGAGCGTGGACATCGCAGCGCGTGCCCGATAGCCTCGAACCCTGCTCGTGGCGATGGGCGGCGGCCGCTTTCATAAGCAAACTGGAAAGCGAGGTGCGTCCTTCAGCTTGCCGGGAGCAGGCAAGCCGGCATAAGCCTTTCCACCACGTTGATAAAAGCAGCCGTCGCGTATTGCCACAAGTAGGGCTCGAGGCTATCCGCCACACGCACCCGTTTTGACGCTCATTAACATCTTGACTGCACTTAACGACAGCAATTAGCACATTTTACGTTCGTCGAAGAAATCAACTGACCGCTGCTCTCAGCCAGCGCTAAATTTAAAGCTGGCAAATTAACTTTCGAGGCAAGGTCCGAATGCTATGGCTGTTACCTTGCACGACGTTGAAGCGGCAGCGCCTAACTGCGATAATTCGAGATAAAAGCTTCCGCGTTGGCTCAGTGGTCATGGCGCTCGGCTGCTGACCCGAAAGACGCGGGATCGATCCCGGCTCGATGGAGATTAAATTCTGGAAGTAGGGGAATTATGCGATGTCAGAGCAAATTAAAGAACCCGAACTGGTGGAAATTTCCTGAGCCCTTCACTACGGCATCACCACTGCCAGAGTCGCTTTGGGACGTTAAACCCGTAACCAATTCAAGATAAATATGGTCGCGCTTCGCGTCACAAAGTGATAAAGCCCCGTACCAAGGTTATAAACGAACAAACAATGCAACACTTCACGATCATATACTGAATGCACAAATAATGGCGCAACTTCTTTCTTCTGTTGACTTCGCGCTATACAATTCAACAAGCCGCCGCTAAAAATGTACGCCGAATTTTCATCGCCGGAACGCATTCGCTGAATGACAGCTGATGCACCAATTTTAGGTTAGAGAACGCATATCTTCGGAACTTCACAATTCTATTCCCGCACCGGACTTCTCGAGAATATTCTGGGCAGAAAATGTGATAGTTGATGAAGGCTTCCTGGCTGTATACAAAACGCGTGCTGCTTGTATGGGACAGGTAGGAGAGCGACCGGCTTTCGGCGACATCCGCACAAAAAACGCCAACCGAGCGATGTGCAAGAGAACAGACGTACTCACATAAGTTGTGTCGTTGGCGTCCCAGTCCTATTTGGTTCTTCAAGTGTAAAGTGGGCGCTGCAGATCGAGGTAGAATAGCTTGGGTTGGCTGCCTGTGGAGCGTCTGGACAAGCCACGCGAGAGAAAAAGTTCACTTTCTGACTGCCGATCCATACCAAGGGCAAGGACGAAGCAACACTGCGGGGCGCGGGTTAGGCCACACTTCGTTATGCAGCCGTAAACTGGGTAGGAACAGTTGGTACGCTCACATAAAACAGGGCAACAACGACAGGCATGTCAACAATGAACAGAGACGGTAGAAACACTGAGTTCCACTAAACCATTCATTTCATGTCACCTGGAATAGATATTCGCGCTGAAAGATAGCTAAACACTACCCGGGCACTAAAGAAAGGAAGTGCACATTCCGTAAAAGACACACTGGGTCTCCCTAGAGTTGGGTCTTCGGCATTCAAGTCCTCCTTGCTCACTCAGTGTAAAGTGGACGCTGTACTACGCGCTACAAATGCGTCACTAAGCAGCCAGTGCGGCTGCTACACACACCGTCGCCAGTGTTAAAAAGTTCTGTGGTTCTCTGTTGCGCCCCGTACTGTTTGTCTGAACACCACGCCCCTGTTGTCTCAAGTCTTTTTTGTGGTGCCACCATACGGCCACCGCGAGCAACAAGGCTGCTCAGTGCGTTTTATTTTCGTCCTGTTTTCTTTTATTCAATGCTGCCCTACGCCTTTTAATAGCCATAAAAGGAGCGGATATATGAGGTGTACAAATTCATGGTCTTCAAAAGATAACAAACAACATGGAAAGAACGAAAATGGGCATACACTCAAATTCTGCGGAAGAAACCAGCCCAGAAACAAAAATAAAAAAAGAGCCACAGATACATGCACGGCAGTTAACAACAAAAACATACTCCCCAAGAAAGAATCCAACTACATAAAACTTACTGGCTTGATCTAAATGCAGATCAAAATGCTTCGGGTGATGATCGGGTGGCCACATCGTGAGTAACCAATTCTAATAGGCTATCGTACTTGAAAAGAGAGAGATCTTGTATGCATTGGTTCTGCCCTGAGGGACTGCAATCGCTTTGTTATATTACTGCCCATGTTCTTTCGTGTTCTGCTATACTGCGTATAAGACTTCAATTCTTTTTGGTTTATTTCGTATGCTAAAAGACGAAATTCAAAGGCGGGCAAATGGCGAGATTCATAGGTGAGCAAACGGGAGCGGCTGAGAAGGTTAGATAGCGATACCTGTCTTCAGTAGGCTTATCATACAAATCGCTGTGCATTTTTTTAACCCCCGCCCCGCTCCCTAGACTTTTAACGTCTCTTTTCGTATGCGGACCCTATACCAAATCTACTCGGCGTTGTGCAGAAGTATATACTCTAGTTATGTCTAATACAATCTCATGAAAAATGTAGCGCCGTAACCACACAGCCACCCCACCGGCAGGATCGATTATAGGGTCTGACGTACCAAAGCAACTGAGGCCAAGAGGGACACCGTAGTGAAGGGCTCCAAGTAATTTATGCCTCCTGTGGTTCTCTGAAGCGCTGAGACAAAGCACAATACACGGGCCTTTAGCATTTACCATTATCGAAATGAGACTGCCGCTACCGGGATCGAACACGATTCTTCCGGGTCAGCAGCCAAGCGCCATAACTAATGAGCAACCCCATCGGCAGGATGGTTTATGCGGTCTTACGTATCAAAGCAACTCAGGCTATGAACGACGCCATAGTGGAGGGCTGCAGGTAATTTAGGCAACCTGTGGGTATTTAACGCGCACTGACATCGCACAAAACACTACCCTCTAGCGTTTAGCCTCCACCGATATGCGACAGCTGCGGCATGGATCGAACCCGCGTCGTTCGCGCCAGCAACCGAGCACCATAACCACAGCCCCACCGCGACACGCACACACTGCCAGTTTTTCTTCTAATGGGACTAGTAATGCTTTCGCAATAAAGGTGAGTCTTCCCATCTTAGCCCCTTATCAACCTTAAAGAAGGTGCCCAGTCGGCACCGGACAGCAGAATTTGTTTGAACCGTTAGTCTTTTCTTTATAATTCGGATCTCGACCAGGCAGATCTCTCCCGAAATGCTCTCCTTCCAGTGCTTACAATGTGCCGTATGGAGTGCGTAATAAAAGTGAAGTGAAAACCATTTTCTTGTGTTTAAGTTGGACATACAAAACATTCGGTGGAAAAACAACGAAATACACAGGTGCCTTACTGGAGGGCTTCAGAATATTTTGGATCATGTGGATAGTTTCACCTGACATCGCGCGAATTCTTTTCCGTTTCACCTCCATTTAAAGGAAGCCTCCAATGCTGGGTTCTACCCACATCCTCGGTTTCTCCAGCCGAGCGCCCTATTAACTACGCCATTTCGGAGGGCGGAAGGGATGCTAGTACCACTGCAGGTGCGACAAGACGGTATTTTGACGCTATGAGAAGCCTGGGACGCAATGACAAACGGCTGTCAAAAAATATTTTTCCACTAAATTGGTGCGGAAATTAGGCCCTTGTTCTGGTGGAGTGGTACACGTCTGCTTCGTAGCGCTTATTATCCAATGCAATGTAAGGCTCGCATAAGGAATTATGCCCAACTTATTTTTAAAACCTTAGATCTTCGTCCTCAACCCCCCCCCCCCCCCCATCAATCATGCGCTCGTCTACTGAACCGGAGAACCCGGGTTCGAACCCGAGTAGGGCGGCCGCATTTTGATGGAGGCGACGCCCGTGTGCTGTGTGGTGTCAGCGCAGGTTAAAAATCCCCAGATGGTCATACTTATTTCGGAGACCTCTACCGCAGCAAGCCTTTCTTCTTTTCTTCTTTCACTCCCTCCTTTATCGCTTCCCTTACGGCGCGGTTCCGGTGTCCACGGAGATATGCAAGACAGTTGGTGCGCCATTTCCTCTCCTCAAAACCAACCATTTGCATCCTGTTCCTGGGTTCCTCATTGTAGACGTCTGAGTCGGCGTTGGCTTAACACGCCACCTGCCAACCATGGCAGGTAGTAGCAGAGCGAAACGCCACCTGCCACGGCGAGAGCGGAGGAACGGACAACCAGAAGGCGGCTGCCACGGGAAGATCCCGGAAGGCGGCTAGCAGCGTAACACGCCACCTTCCAGCTGTGGCAGGTGGCGTGCGAAGAGCTGCGCTGAAACTTCGCATTACTAACTATCGTAGCGGACCTTCAATTTTTGTGGTTTTATTCATTTAGCGTAAACAGGGAATCGTTTATTCGCTTTTAGCTGGCAATCCGCATGGGCAAGAAATAGATGTGCTGGGTATGCATAGTGTGAGAACTATGCTCCATATCCAACCAATGTCGAGTAGTACGACGTACGATTTTCTTGCAACACTTTCTAGAGACATGTACTGAAAAGTGTGTTCTTTATTTGAATATCGAAGTTCAAAGGAGTACCTTAGATACAAGAACAGACAATACAGGATGAACTCAATACATGAATGTCGTGGCGAACTGCTCTGGCAATTTTATTTCAACTTGAAGATGTCAGCAGCCCGACTTTCTCATTCTAACTCTGAGGAAGTATTTGTAAACGAGCTCGTTTTAGCGACACTGATTTCGACCCGCAGTTGACATGGATCTTTTAACCAAATGAGGCTCCATTAGAAACGGGGCATGCGCTGAGTGGCCAAACCAGCTGTAGTCTGCAGTTTATCAATGCGAAATCATTGTAAGGCTCATTGGGAACGAAATGCGGCGTCGGCGCTGACCAGCTGCGCTGCTCCCAAAAGTACCCGATGACGCCACTGTGATATCAATGAAAACAAAAATTTCTTCCCAAGGTGCTGGGAATTTCTCTCATGTCTTTCAGATTGCGAGGCGAGCGTATAACCATAGGCCATAAAACAACATTGCTTCTTTGCCAACAAAGGTGAACTTCGTAGATGCATTGCCTTACGACTGTATGCTAATGAGTAGGTGTCTCATTACAAAGGAAGAGAAGATAACAAGGTAACTAAAATAAAAGGAATTCAGATACAAAAAGGATGCTTCGGCATTATAGCACACAAACAGACGTAAGTGCCCTCCGCTAAGTTTGCGACATACCTTATTGTGTACACAAACTCACTTTCAGAAAAGTATCTAAGCAGTGATGCTGTGTCCAGTTGCAAAAGGTCACTTGTTAGCAAGACAATGCAGCAGTTTGCAACGCTGAATAAAGAATAAAACTCCGAAATCTTGCATTTACCTGTCTGCACTAGTAACGAAGTCATTATTACTGGATGCCTGTAAGATTTCAAGAAAAATACGTCTTGCATCGAGGCTAATCATGGACGCTTATGTTGTAAAGCGCATGGGATTGTACACCAGTGGCAGCCTCCGGCAGCCTTCAAATAAACGTGGCCCCGGTTGCCTCCTGGGCGACCTCCACATCGACCACTATAAGCTCCCGTTTCTGGATTCCTCATCATAGTCGACTATGTCAGCGCTGGCTTAACGAACCACTTGGCAACCATTGCAGGTAGCAGCAGAGCGAAACGCCACCTGATGGGAAAGGGATAGCGGAGGAACGGACAACCAGAAGGTGGCTACCACGGGAGGATCCCGGAGGGTGGCTGGCAGCGTAACACGCAACCTTCCAGCTATGGCAGGTGGCGTGCGGAGAGCTGCGCTGAAATTTCGCATTACCGACTGTCGTAGTCACCTGTTCATTTCTGTGGTTTTATTCATTCAGCTATATCGAAGAATCACTTGTACGCTTTCATATGACTCCTCGCGTATGCTAGAAGATCGATGTTTTGAATATGCATAGTGTAGTGAAGCAAGTTCGATAACTGTTCTGCATATCCAACCAATCTCGAATGGTCAGACGATTTTCTTGTAATACATTCTTGCGACAAGTACTTATAAATATTTTCTTTAATTGAATGTCGAAGTACAAATGAGCAGCGTAGATACAACGGTAGACACCACAGGCCGAAGTCAACGCACGAGCGAGCTGTGGTAATTTTATTGCAACATGCAGAATGTCCGCAGCATTCTCACTGTAAGCAAGTAATCGGAAACGAGCTCTGCGTAGCGACACTGAATACGGCTGCAATTGTCACGGATGTTATACATCAAGTGACGCTCTATTAGGAACAAGGCGTGCGCTGAGCGGCCAAGGTGGCTGTAGTCTGCGAAAGCACTGTGCGGTCCACAGGGAACGAAACGCGGGGTCAGCGTTGACCAGCAGCAGTGGTCAGAAAACTGCCAGATGACGTCACCGTGGTGTACACAGGAAAATAACATTTATTCCGAAGATTTCCGACTTTCAGATTGCGAGGAGATCATGCAACCCATACGCTCAAAAACATGTTGCTTCTTGGCGAACGAAGGCGCACGTAAAATATGTGTTGCCTGACGATTGTATGCTAACGAATAGGTGTCTAATTAAAAAAGGAAGCAAAATTAATGGCAATGTATATAAAAATTAAAAATAAAAGAAATAAAAAACGATGCTCTCAAATTCTAAACACGTTACAAGTGATAAGTGCCCTCCCAAATTTTTGCTTCAAATGTCCTCTAGTATTCAAACTTCTACACTTCGAATAAAAATCGAAGCACTGATGCTGTGTCGAGTTCTAAAATATCACTTATCAGCAAAACACTGAAGCAATGCGCATCGAGAATGAATAAATAAAAGGTGCGAAATCTTGCATTTATCTCCCGGCATTAAGAACAATTTCGTAGAGTACGGACGGCAGTCGCATTTCAAGAACAATGCGTCTCACGTCACGACTCATCGAGGGCGCTTATTTGTCTGATAAGGCGCATAGGGCTAGACTCAAGCGGCAAGCGCATTCCTGACACTGGCGCGCCCATCTCAACCATTCACTGCCTGTGAGCGAACGAGTGCTCTTTGAGGTCTTCCCTATTTGAACTTGTAAATGAGTGCAGGGTACAGCGATAGCCGTCTGCTCTAGCGTGCGTCAGCATATGGCGGTTTAAAGTCTCTTGCTGAGACGCTGCATAAGGGCATATGGCAAACTTGAACGGTCGCGCCCCAGTGTGAATTCGATTGTGCGAAATTAAGTTTGAAGAGACTGCACTTGTGAAAGGGCACATATCGCACTTGAACGGTTTTGCGCCTGTGTGCGTACGCTTATGTATTGTGAGGTCGCTAGCGTTCGTAGTTCTAAAAAGGCACATGTCACAAATGAAGGGTTTCTCGCGAGTATGCCTCCGCTTGTGCACAACTAGATGGCCAGAGCGAGCAGCTTTAAAAGTACACATGTCGCACGCGAACGGTGTTTCCCCAGTGTGCATACGCTTGTGTCGAGTTAAGGCTGCAGAGTATTCAGTTGTAAAAGGGCACATGTCGAACTTTGGTTTCTCACCACATTGGATACTATCGTGCGAGACAATTCTAGACTCTGCACGTGTAGAAGTACACGTCTCGTGATTGATGGGGCTTTCGACATAGTGCATACTATCCTGTGGAGTGATATTTCTGGTGTCTGTAGCTGTTGAAGCGCACGTGTCACGATTGAAGGGGCTTTCGCCAGTGTACATACTTTCGTGTGGAGTGACATCTGTCCAGCCTGCAGCTGTAGAAAGACACGTGCCGGGATTGAAGGGGCTTTCGCCAGTGTCCATCCTATCGTGTGGAGTCACACATCTAGATTCTGCAGGTGCAAAAGGACCCAAGTCGCGATTAAAGGGGCTTCCGCCAGAGCGCATATTATATTGTGGAGTGACATTTCTCGAGTCTGCAGCTGTAGAAGGACACGCGTCGAGATTGAAGTCATTTCCGCCACTGCGTAGTTCGTGCACAGTTAGCGTTGTAGAGTCTTCAGCTGTAACAGGCCGCATAGCGCTCTCATGCGGTCGTCCTCCTGTTTGAGACCGCACATCTCTCTTACCGTCACATTTCGCAAACACCGATGCGTCCTCGGAACATTTAAATGGGTCCCCTCCTGTCTCAGGGTGCATGTTTCTCGTAACATCGGCAACGTTCGCTGAAACGTAGCCGCAGAAGGGGCAGATGAACACATCTCCTTTCAATGAAGGTGTCTGCCCCCCTAACGAATTCTTTTCCATCAGTGAATACGGCGCTAGGGGTCTTTTCAGGTAGTGTTCGCCACCCTCGCACGATGGTCGTAGTCCGCAAATGAGCCCAGAACACAGCTTCTGCAGTAGTAGTCAGGAAAACACACAACTTCTGCAAATAAAGTTAATAGAATGTGTGGCATTAGGGATATTCTTTTTTTGTCGACTTACTTCGCAATATTGCCACGGACCTGGCTCGAGCTACCTGCGCACAAAGCCGTGACGAGGACGAAGTGGTCGCGTCGCAAGTGACCCTAGCCAGAATACTCGCCCGTGGAGGCACCGTTACGGCGTCGTCGGATATACGCAGTGCGGCTATGCAAGTCTCGGGGGCGGGTTTGGTGGCAGCGAGTTCAGTTGAAAATGTAACCAATCGATTTCGAAGGTCTATAGTCGCACCATTTTAGAGCGCAGCTCTTTGGCGTCCGTTCCTGGGTTTTGCGTCGTCGTCGGCCTCGTAACCAGCTCCGCCCCCCCCCCTTTCATCCCCCCAGCGCTATCGGCGTCAGCGGCATCAGTCAGTCGCTGCTATCTCTTCCCTCCTCCCTTTATAGTGTTGTCCGCTTGCTGCGCGCGCTTCTGCCCCCATCGTTTGCCGCTGGGTGTACACGCCGACCCCCTCCCCCCTCTTCCTGAGAGTCTCCGGTTGTCAAAGCGCCGGCTCGAACTTAATTCCTTTCTTCGCTCCTCCTCCAATGCAACCCCTGTGCGGTGGCAATCAGAGAGCCAGATCGGTGGCGGCGGATCTGTATATGTGCACCGCCCGAGCCGAAATTGCGAATACGTGTGAAAAATAAAAAAAAAACTCTGTGATAGCGCATACATGTGTTGCTCGATTTCTTTGCCTCAATCTATCGAAAAGGTGAAACAGCTTATTTGCTGCGCTCAAATTTCGCATTAGGAAGTAACGTAATAGTCGGTAATTTTTTTTTTTAAGAAAGTCGAGAGCGAGAATAACGTCTCGTGAGCATTCAGGCAGAATGAGGAACGTTGCTACGAACGTGCATCCGCGCACCGTAATTCTGGCCGTACACATTCGGAGCGGCGTAACCACGTGGCCACCAGCCGTACGTATCTGTGACCCCTCCGACGGCATCATAACTTTCTTCAGCACCTTAGCCATCCTACCACTCATTATTGAGCGGTCCGCACCCGTATCCACTAGTGCGCTAACCTCCTTAGAGTCAATCAGCACGGGTATGTCAAGGGAAACCTTGGTCTTACCAGACCCAGTCGTCGGCGCTATCTTGGTCGTCGTCGTCGTCGGTATCGTGGTCGTCGATTCGGGAAGGGTCAGTCGGCGCGTCGGTGGAAGCTTTTCGGCAATACGGCGTTCGGAGGCCTCGCCTCCAAAGGTCGACTGTTCTAGTTTTCCCAGTGCGGGCTCGAGGACCCACGCTGTGCACCAGGTCTATAGCCGGACTGATGAGGCGAGGGATGGCGTGGTGAAGGCGATCGGGACGTTCGGCGCGGAGGAGGTGGTGAACTACTCCGGCGGGTGACGTATTCGTCAATCTCCTGAGGCTGTTCGGCAAGCCGCGGACGGGGCCTACCTGCAGACAAGCCCCGCAATCCCAGAGGCCGATATGGACACCGCCGGAAGATGTGACCGGCCTCGCCACAGTGGTAACACAGGGGACGTCGGTCTGGCGCACGCCAAATATCGGTCTTTCTCGGCGCCTGTCCTCCAGCTTGCCAGTAGGGAACCGGCTGCTCGGCGTGTACTGCGACTACCGAAGGGGTATACGGTGGCGCGCAGGGAACCGCCGCAAGGATGGCCCAGCACCTCCACATACGTCGCTGGCGGCCAAGCAGCTGGCTGTGCTGGTGGCTCTACTGGAGCGACGGGTGGTCTGAGCGCCTGCTGAACTTCCTCCCGAATGACGCTAGTCAGAGAGTAAACAGGAAAAATCCCCTTAAGTTTCTGCAGCTCCTCACGCAGAACGCACGATGTCCCGAAGGGGGCTTGTATTGGCCCCAGAAGCAGCATCTAGGGGGTGTAGAGCCGAGATAGGGTTTAGCTGCCGGTCGTAGAAATTGTACCGCTGCTGGAGCGCCCTCTCCATGAGCACAGCCTCGGAGAGGAACTCGGCGACTGTTCTGGGCGGGCTTCGCACAAGACCGCAGAACAATTGCTCTTTCACGCCTCTCATCAGGTGTCTCAGCTTTTTCTCCTCCGTCA
Organism: Amblyomma mixtum; assembly: GCF_055824585.1. NCBI lineage: Eukaryota > Metazoa > Arthropoda > Arachnida > Ixodida > Ixodidae > Amblyomma > Amblyomma mixtum. Next base: position 133,418,004 of record NC_143018.1, on the reverse strand, counting down.
TGGTCGGGTCCGCTCGGTTGCAGAGGCGCGTCACTTCCTCTACGTACATTGCTACGTTCTCGTTTGGTAGCTGAATGCGAGCGGTCAATTCACGCTCGGCCCGTTCACGGCGATCGCTGCTGGTGTAAGTCTCCAACAGCTGGCGACGAAAGTCCTGGCACGTCGGAAGACTCGTCTCGCGGCTTTCGTACCAGATCCGAGCGGCGTCTTCTAAGCTGAAGTAGACGTTCCGGATCTTAGCACTGTCGTCCCAGCCGTTGAAACGCGCAACGCGCTCGAACTGATCAAGCCAGTCTTGGGCGTCCTCCGAGTATCCGCCGTGAAAGGGCTTCGGGATCCGGGGATTTTGCAGGCTAACAAAAGAGGCAGGAATGAATGGAGCGCTGTCTGACCTTGCCGCGGTGGGCATAGCCATGGGTGCGCTATCTTGAGGCAGGAGTCCGAATTCCGTAGACAAGCCAGGAATGAACGGGGCGGTGTCTGACCTTGCTGCCGTGGGCGCAACCATGGGTGCGCTGTCTTGAGGCCGAAGTCCGAATTCCGGAGACAAGCCGCGGAGCCTGCGGCTGACACGATGGACGGGGGTTCGCACAAGAGGCACCGGGCTTGTGCTTCGGCTCTCCGAGGAAGGATACAGCATCAGCCGAGAATACCCAAGCGACCTTCACCAGATGTCACAGATGGCCCAACCTGGCCTCATGTGTGAAGCGATACATTCGAACCTGCCGTGAGTGCCAGCGTAGGAAGACGCCGCCTCTGAAACCGCCTGGCATGTTGCAGCCTATCATGCCTCCTAACACACCCTTTGAACAAGTCGGCATGGATCTCCTCGGACCATTTCCCATGTCGTCGGGAGGAAACAGATGGATAGCTGTTGCAACCGATTATCTGACACGTTACGCCGAAACGCAGGCTCTCCCTCAAGGCACAGCTTTTGAAGTTGCGCACTTCTTTATGCGTGCAATAGTGCTTCGACACGGCGCTCTGTCCGTCGTCATCACAGACCGAGGCAAGGCATTCACAGCTCAGCTTGTCCACGACATCTTTGAGCTGAGTCACGCCAGCCATCGAACTACGACAGCATACCATCCCCAAACAAATGGGCTCACAGAACGCCTACATAAAACACTGGCTGACATGATTTTCATGTACGTGGATGTGGAGCACAGAAGCTGGGACCAAATACTCCCTTACATCACATTCGCGTACAACACTGCGACTCAAGAAACAACCCGCTTTACACCATTCCGTCTAGTCTACGGCAGAGAACTGCGGATGATGCTGGACGCCATGATCCCGTGCGCGGATGGTGACTTGACACCAGATGCAGGCACCTTTGTCGAACAAGCCGAGCACGCTCACCAGCTTGCTCGCTTGCACATCACAGCTCAACAAGACACGGACTTCAGACGTTAAAACCGGCGCCACAGGGGGGTTACCTACAACACCGGTGACCGTGTGTGGGTGTGGACCCCCGTCCGCCAAAAGGGATTGTCCGAAAAACTGCTTCACCGATATTTCGGACCTTATGAGGTGCTCCGTCGTGTTGGCAACGTGGATTCTGAGGTTATTCCGCTTGGAACTGTGGCAACCGGTCATCGGCAACCACGGACTGACATTGTGCATGTGATGCGACTTAAGCCATGCTTCTCGCGTGAGAGCGATGACGCTCCACTTTAAACTGTGTTCGGGTTCTTTTTGTTCGTGTTTTTCCACTGTCTTCCTGCTTTTCCTGTTCGTTTTCTGCTTTGTACATACCTTCGCATCGAGAGGATGCTCTTTTTCGGGGGACTAATGCCACGGACCTAGCTCGAGCTACCTGCGCACAAAGCCGTGACGAGGACGAAGTGGTCGCGTTCGCGTGAGGCGCCCTCGAGCTGGCTTTGTTCTGGGCGATTAAAAGCCTCGGCCGTTCTGCGGTCCCCCTCTACGTCTACGACTGTGCTCCGTCTGGCCTGTGACAATATTTTTTGCAACGGTTCAAGCATGCCAGATTGTTGGCATGCTTGGCAATAAGTCTCGCAAATATTGATGCTAAATTAACATGCCGGAGGTGAAGATTTTTAGCAAACGCACCAAGTCAGCATCTCAAGGAAGTGAATTTAATTATTTTCCCAGTGTCACTTGGGCACGGCCGAGTATAGAAGCTGCAAGAGTACCGAAAACCAAGGGAAAGAAAGCAGTTTCAATGTAGTTACAGGACTACGATCAGTTTCAGAGTGATTTGCCCGATATATCAGCCATGCTCACATCAACAGCGTTTAGTTTGTTCGAAGTATGTGGCTAAGTGTTTTTAATACTCTATATACCATGTGTAGGAGGAAGAGGAGGAGTGATAAGAGGAAAGGCAGGGAGGTTAACCGAAAGAATTATCGGTTTGCTACCCTACACGGGGGGGAAGGGGGTGAGTGGATAAGAAATTGAAACAGAAAGCAGAGTAACAGGAAATTGAAGTCGCGTCAAAGTCAGCATTCGGGAAGTCACAGCCTGTCATGCAGTCCAGAAGTCCGCAAGAAACGGGTAACAGTGCCTTTGAGGCCGTCACCGCCGACGATCGCCGCGGACAGTGGCCGAGAATCTTCCTTTCCATCAGTGGGCGTGGATCTAGACGCTCCAGCGCCCGGCTGATAGAGTGCCTTTCGACGCAGTAGGCAGGGCAGTCACGAAGAATGTGTGATAGTCTCGTCATACATGCAGATGGCAGATGCAGGGCTATCAGCCATACCGACCAAGAAAGAGTAATGGTTGGTGAAAGCTGCACCAAGCCACAGGCGACACAGGAAAGTTTCGTCACGTCGTGGTAGGCCGTATGAAAGCCGGAGCTTCAGATCTGGGTCCATGGATTTCAAAGGACTATATGTAGTAGTTGTTTTAACATACCAGTGTTCAGGGTGTCTGTTGTGAAACTGAAGGTTGTAAGTACGAAGGTCTTCTAAATGGCGGAGGTGGTTGCTGTTGACGCAAAACCATTTTTTGTGTCAAAAGTAATTAATGAAATGGTAATAATTGACGAAGTAATCAGTTGAATTAGTGAATTACTGTCACAAATTAAAGTGTATTAGTTCATTCATTTAATCAGTAGTTACATAATTATATAACCAATAATTTCATTTGCATTCAGTTAATCACTTAAATATAGGAATTGAATTAATTGCTCCAATAATATCTGACCTCATTATTACAATCAGTGACCTATTTCACACATTCATTGGAAATAAAATCAATCTGATGATTTACTCAAGTACTTAATAATGAATTAGTGCTAGGGTGTGCTTACTAGACGCTCTAGCAACGAGACATAGAACCAAACCAGCTGCATCAAGAGAAATGCTTTCCCATTACTGCACCCGAGAAAACTAAAGTTCGCTTGTGATATTTTTTCTAACTAGGTCAGTCCTGCAAGTGTCAAGCAGTCTTAAGAGTTACAGGCCAGATATTTTGACTGTACTGATCAAAAAGCTCCGCTGTGTGGGCGAAGAAAATCTGGTTATATATCGCACGCAAAACTTTCTTCTCAATGAGATAAATCTTGTTCTTATTAACGCACTGGTTGTTGCCCACGCAGGCTAGGAGTAATTCAGGTAGTATAAAAATAAAGATCGATACAACAGAAGCTCTAATTTAGATATATATATATATAGACGCCTATGCCGATTTATAAACCATGCGTTACGAGAAAGGTTTGTTATTACTGCGGTCACATGGTGATCTCAGCTCAAATGACTCGTAGAGTGGACACCTAACACACGAATGCTTTCCACGGCGTCAATTAGTTCTCAATCTAAGTGCAGATCAGATACAAAGGTAAGAACTAGACTCTGCAGGCGTCTAGTTCAGGAGTGTACTCATGAAAGCTTTAAAGATAGCGACCGTAGTACATCATCCACCGTACCTTGATCTATGCTGTTTTGCACAGCGTGTTAAGGCAGCTCTGATATTACACCCGACGTAGGCAGCCTCATCCATGACATTATGCGGGGAGAAACCACAGTGAGTTGTGCAGTCTGACGTTCACATCTTCTGAAGCGGTCCCTTTACTACAAGAAGTCTCGGGCTGAGATAGCCGTGCATGCCGATGACCTTCAATGCTCAGCCAAGGTAAAACCTTCTCTTTAAGTTTGGAGAACCAGCAGATGGTCAATGGTCAGACCAATGGTCAAGCGATTGGACAGGTCAAGGGTCAACGTCAAGGGCCAAGATCAATGTCATTCCAAGGTCAAATTACCGTCAGCTATTAAACAAGAAAGTTAGGCTCGTTGGTGCTGGGACGCTGTCCCGTCTCATTCTCTGTCTCTGTCCAATGTTTTATTCGCGTTAATTAACATATCGCCGCCAAGTCAAGGTCAAGCCAGGGACGTCAAGGTCACGTCAAGGTAAACTAAAATTTGGTCAGGTGATCGACTTTGGGCTTGCCGAAGAGCCTAAACACGGCGTTTACGTAATAGGCTGTGACGTCACGCCTTCTTTAACTTAGTACATGACGGAAGAAGGAAAAAATTAACGGCGGTTTAGGTTTGGTTACACCGACTAAGAAGCAGTAGCTTCGCGATGGTTTAGCCTAGCAAAGTCTTGTTATCCTGCTCCTTCAGAGTTTTTTTTTTTGTATTTTTCAGGCTAAACCATCGTGAAGGTTCAGTTTATGGTTTATGGTGGTTTAACGTCTCAAAGCAACACAGGCTATCAAGGACGCCGTAGTGAAGGGCTCCGGAAATTTTGACCACCTGGGGATCTTTAACATGCGCTGACATCGCATTGTACACTGGCCTCTAGAATTTCGCCTCCATCGAAATTCGACCACCGCGGCCGGGAGCGAACCCGCGTCTTTCTGGTCAGCAGCCGATGGCCGTAACCACTGAGCCACCGCGGCGGACGATCTTTCAAACTAGAAACGCAGCATAACGCCTGATGGTCGCCGACATCCTTAAATGGTCTTTCGTACAGGTAAGAGTGGAATTCGTACGTACAGAAGATCATCATGGGATACTATTTTTCAGGCGTTAACTAGTCACGCTCTGCCTCTCATTCCCAGCTCACACAGGAAATTACTCGCTCTATTCCGCGCTTTCATTGAATGAGCAAGGTGCCTAGGTTCTAGCTACCTGTGTCAGTACGAATGAGGGCTTCGGCTTCTTCATTAAAGCGGGCGGGAACTGGTGGTGTTTGCAAACGGGATTGTAGTTCCTTGAACCTTTCGTTTTTCGGTGTTTGTCCTTGAAACAGGTGGTGGTGGGGAAAATGTTTTATTTGAAGGCCTCAAAAAATTATGAACCATTTCGGGTGGCCCTCAGGCTGTCGGTTGTGGCGTCCAGGCTTTGCCTATAGTCGCGACGTCCTCTGCCCAGGTCATAAGCCGAAAATGGAGATTCGGCTCGGTGGTGGACAAGCAGCCTCCCACTGCCGCGGAATGTTTAGGTGGCAAGAGGCAGGGAGATAGTGTGCTGGACAATAGAATAGGATATGGGCGTAGTCGGCTCATGGGCTGTAGGCTCCGCAGTACGCTCCGGGGTGGAGGAGGGAAAGACGAGAGGGGGTGAGAAAGGCCTGGGTCTGAAGCTGGCGTCACAAGCGTTAGGTCTATTTTTCTCACGTGCCTCAAAAGCAAAGGCAATGCGACAATGGCAGTTTACGAAACGATGTGCATGGATAGAGGTGCAGCCCAAAATCATCTCCAAACGCCTTCCTGGTCGGTTCAACTCGGGAAATATGAAATATCGGCTGCCGTTCCTTAGCCAGATCCCACTTTTTTCTTGCTGACAACGGGGGACAAGTTCAGGTAGGCGATGCGGAACCTTTCTGGCTTCAGCTTAAATACATAAAACATGACTGCCTCTATCACTTGCTTGAACCGCCTCGTGCGTTTGGGCGTTCATCGAAACTCCTCGCGAAGAATATGGGGTCGTCTAAAAGGAAAGTCCGTACTTGGACCTAAGGTCATTGCTTTTGTTACGTTCAATCAGGAGGCCTATGCCCTAGGTCGCCGGGCAAGAACCTACGTCCATTCACCACCACTAGAGCAAAACATGCTTCTTAAAGGGCAACTGCATAAGTTGTAGATGTTGACGCACTTTAAGGAGTCGAATGTGTGAAAATTGCAGGAAAACCATGCAAAACCCTCTTGGGATAGCATTTTTGGGCGGACGTAATCGCCGATGAAAATCTCGATGGCATTCAAGCTTCTCCACAGATTGCAGCGCCTAGTGGGAGGGCGCACGATGGCGTCATCGAAGGTACGTGCGCTATCAGCAAGAAATGAAACGCGAACAAGACAATTCAACCACGCACTGGAAAAAGTGCAGCTCTTAGCCAAGAGAAGCTGTGTACCAGCTCCTGCTATTTAAATTTCGAAGGAATGAAGATTCTTTAGAAGTGTAATTCAACAGCTCTTGTATTTCTAATGCAGGAGCTAATACATTGGTGTTTTTGTGTTGCCACCTCAGGTTTCTTCTTCGTGTTTCATTCGTTGCTGATGGCACATTTGAAACATGTAAGCGCTTCCTTTAAAGGAAAAAGCCAACGCCACTAAAGGCTAAGCCACTGAGGGTTATTTGGCAGCATATAACGAAGCGCTGCAGGATTTCTTTGAAGGCAGTGGTAATTTGAATTTTTCCCTTCCGTCACGTCGTACCCATCTTGCCCGCTCTTCTCACGCGCATTGACGTGAAGCCCAAAATTCCATCGCCGATCACGTCACAATTTTAATGCAAGCCCCAAAACACTTGGCACGCTTTACCTACAGCCTATATGGACTTGAATGTTTCAATATCGGGCAAATCTCGAAATGTGGTGCAGTTGCTCTTTAATGCGCATAAGTACCCTTCCTGCAGTGTGGATTCGGGGTCTGTCGTGAACAAACATGATTTTAATCATGATGGCTGCAGAGAAAATGCGCAGTATCGCCTCTCTTGACTACCCGGTCGGTAACCTTGCGGCCATGAAATTCCACTTCAGTGTCGGTGGTTGCCTTCAAAATGCACGTTGGCCTCAGAGCAGGGGTCAGTGCTCGGTCGCGTAACGAATTATGGCTCGGGCATGTCGTCCCAGTTTTTCTCGTTCGCGTGTTTTGAGACTCATCGCGTCAATTTCGGGCTAAACTTCGTGTGCGGAGTCGTCGCAGTGGAATGCAGTGTCGTTACGCATTTTCGTCAGTGAAGAATCTTGGAAACTCGGCAATCTCAACCCGCAAATTGCGCAAGCCTGTATCTTGGTCCGCCGAGAATGCTGTAGCGTCTGCTCTCGTGACGCATTTGACCAAGCGATTTCGAACCCAATGACTGCCGCAAGACATCGCACGCGCAGTTCGGAGCTAAAGTGACTATCTCGAGAGCCCGCAGGTGCGCTCTATACAAATGTGATCGAAACAGTACAGTCATTAAATTTATGAGCGTGAACACAGCAGCGCGTGCCCGATAGCCTCCAACTCTACTCGTGACCACACGCGGCGGCCGCTTTCGTAAACAAACTGGAAAAGGAGATGTGTCCTTCGGCGTGCCGGGAGCAGGCATGGCGGCACAACCCTTTCCACTACGTTGCTAAAAGCAGCCGGTGCGTATTGCCGCAAGTAGGGCTCGAGGCTATCTGCTACATGCTCCCCTCATGACGCTCATCAACTTCATGACTGTACTTAACAGTACGGCGGAAGCGATAGCAGCTAGCACATTTTACGGTCGTTAAAGAACGCAACCTACCGCTGCTCTCAACTGCGGTAAATATAAAGCTGGCAAATTAACTTTCGAGGTAAGGTCCAAATGCTGTGGCTGTTATCTCGCACGTCGTTGAAGCGGTGGCGCGGTACGGCGATAATTCGAGATAAAAGCAGCCGCTGTGGTTCAATGGCTATTGCGCTCGGCTGCTGACCCGAAAGACGTGGGCTTTTCCTGGCCGTGGCGGTCAAATTTTGGTGGAGGTGAAATTCTGGACGACAGTATTGTGCGGTGTCAGTGGACGGTAAAGAACCCCAGGAGGTGAAAATTTTAGAAGCCCTTCACACTACGGCGTCCCACTAGCCTGAGTCGTCTTGGGACGTTAAACACATAAACCAAATCATGATCGATATTGTCGCCTTTCGCATCAAAAAGTTATAACGCTCCGTACCAAGGTTATGAACCAACAAACATTACAAAACTTCAGGTTAATATAATCGATTCACTAATAATGGCGAAGCTTCTTTTTCTGTTCAGTTCGTACTGTACAATTCGGCCAACCGTAGCTAAAAATACACACGGACTTATTATCGCTAGAAATTATTCGCTCGGTGGCAGCTGATGCACAAATATTTTAGGTAAGAGAATGCATATTTCAGGAACTTTCCACTTCTATTCCCGTACCGGACTTCTCGAGAATATTCTTTGCTGAAAATGTGATATTTGGTGAAGACTGCCTGGTTGTGGATGCTGCGCAGGATGGTAGTATAGCGCAGGTAGGAAAGTGTGCGACTTTCAGGGACACCCGCACAAAAAACACCCACCGGGCGATGTGCAAGACAAAAAATGTACTCACGTAGGCTCTCCCGGCAGTTGCGTCGTCTGCGTCCCTGTCGTGCTTGGTCGTTCAAGTTAAAATGGGCGCTGCAGAGCGAGGTAGAATGGCTTGAGTTCACTGTTTGTGGAGCGTCTGGACAAGTTGCGAGAGAGAAAAAGTTCGCTTTTTCACTGCTGCGCCATACCAACGGCAAGGAACAAGGAGTAACACTGCGGGGCGCGCGTTAAGCCACACCTCGTTTTGCAGACATCAACTGGGTAGGAACAGCCGGTACTCTTTCATAAAACAGCGAAAACAAAGCGCACACGAACAAATAGACAGCAGTGAAACTAAATTCGATCAAACCATTTATTTAATATTACCCGGAATAGACACTGCCGCCTAAAACACGGCTATACCGCGCCCTGGGCACTAAACACAGGAGGCGTACAATGCGTAAAAGTCTCACACTTGGTCGCCGTTCAAGTCCTGCTTGGTCCTTCAGTACAACGTGGGCGCTATACAGCGTGCTACAACTGTGTCACTAAGCAGCCAGTGTAGCAGCTAAACGCCGTCGCAAGTCTTGAAAAGTTATCTGGTTCTCTGTTCCACCCCGTACTGTTTGTCTGAAAACCACGCCCCCACTCTCTCAAGTTTTTTTTGTGGCGCCATCATGTGGCAACCGCGAGGAACAAAGCTGCACAGGGTGTTTTACTTTTTTTTATTCAGTACTGCCCACCGCATTTTTAGTAGCCAAGGCAGGAGCGGGTATAGGACGTGTACAAATTAACGGCCTATGACAGATAACAAACAACAAGAAGAGAAAGGAAATGGGCATACAGTCAAATTTCTGCGGAAGAAAGCAGCCCGCAAACAAAAATCAAAAACGCCGTATTTGTATGCAGGGTAGGAAGCATAAAAAAACGATCTGTGAGAGTGAAACCAAGTAGACAAAACTTACTGACTTGATACGACTCCAGAAAAAAATGCTTCGGGTGATGATGCGGTGGCTACATCGTGAGTAACGAGTTCTAATAGGCTATCGTACTCGAAAAGAACGACAGGTTGCATTGGTTCTGCACTGAAGAACTCCAATTTCTTTGTCATGTTCGCACCCATGGGCTTTCGTATTTTTCTGTACTGCATACAAGACAGAAATTCTTTATTTTATTTTGTATGGTAATTTATTATGGCGAAGAACATTGTCAAATGATGCAATTTTAGACGAGATTCAAAGGTGGGAAAAACGGAGCGGCTGAGAAGGTTAGATACAGATACCTGTCTTCAGTAGGCATGGCAAATCGCAGTACTTTTTTCTTTAACCCCCCCTCCCCCTCCCCCCCCCCCGCTCCCCCCACTGCCTAGACTTTTTATGTCTATTTCCGTATGCAGATACCATATCAAATCTACACGGCGTTACGGACAAGTAAATACTGTAGAGATAGCTAATGTAATCGCATTAAACATTGCGTCTTGAAAGAATGTCGTACGCCAAAAAAGGACGAAACATAAAGGAAAAACACAGAACAGGGTTATGTGTTTTTCATTCCTATTTCGTCCTTTTTTGGCGTACGACATTCTTTCAAGAAGATGTACCAACTAACCCGTCAAAAAGTTCTACTAAACATTGCGAAAGGGAGAGTCAAGGTGATTAAAAAATATTATGGGGCCGCTTAACGCAACTTAAGCGGGCGATGCGATAGCGGTGTGTTCTGGGTACAATGCGCACGGATAGAAGTTGATGAAGACGGCGACATCCAAACCACAGAGGCACGTGCAGTGCAGATTGGCGCGTGAGACTGGCAGTTAAACACGCGGGATGTGCAGGTGCGGCGACGGCGTAGTGCCACTGCAGCGGCCACTGAAACTGATATGTAAATGCTGCTGCATGTTCGAAACCCAATCCCAGCCATGCAGTGCTTACTTTGTCTGTTTATCACACCTCCCCCCCCCCCTGACATGCTCTCGCAAACTTGCCTTCTCTCGCAGCGTCCAAGCTCCATCGGAGGTGTTGGATTTTGAAATTCGGCTCTATCTTTTGATTGCTTCTTTGATTTCACGTTATCTTGATGATGAAAACTCTCTCGACCAGTCACCGAGCTTCGTGACATAGAACGCCAGGGTCTTGCATTCATCATAGCTTAATAAGTACGATATAATTGAGACAAGCAATACTAACTTCAACCGAAGCATTTAGTACAAGCAACGCGGGATATGTAGTACCTAGTGTAGTGTAGTGTAGTTTAGTGCCGCCTAGCCAGCGCTTGCTCGTTGTGGGGACGGAAAGCGGTCGGTTGAATGCCCCGGCACCCTTCCCGACCTTCGCAAGTTAGCCTCGCTTACTTTCGCAAGTTAGCCTCGCAAGTTAGCCTCGCGCAAGTTAGCCTCGCTCACTTGCGAAGGTCGCGAAGGGTGCCGGGGCATTCAACCGACCGCTTTCCGTCCCCACAACGAGCAAGCGCTGGCTAGGCGGCACTGCACTACACTACACTAGTTGTGGGGACGGAAAGCGGTCGGTTGAATGCCCCGGCACCCTTCCTGACCTTCGCAAGTTAGACTCGCTCCGACTGAGACTCCGACTCCGAGCCATGCGGACGCGCTTCGCATGGGCTCCGTAAATTATCGCTACCACAGCGAAACGAAACAGCGCATTGACCCAAGACTGGTACCAGACTAAGCGGAACACCATCCGGCTTTTCCAACGCAGTCCAAAACGACCCAGAATCATAACCTCACTAAACTCATTCATGGCAGCACAGTTCAACCACAGCACCTCTTACAACAGCTTAAAGAGCTCTACCTTCCACCATCCCCTGCCCAAACTCACCCCGACTACGAAGGCGCCCCAAACGCACTCTTAGACCAGCCCATTACAGAAGCTGAGGTAAGGGCAGAACTCAACAAACTGAACACATCCTCCGCTCCGGGACCGGATGGGATCACGAACAGGGCACTACGAAATCTGGACACCCCCTGTATCGAAGTCTTAACAGCCTATTTCAACGAGTGCTGGCAAAACGGTCCCCTACCTCCTCAGTGGAAAACAGCGAAAGTTGTATTTCTGCCCAAGCCAGGCAAGCCGCTTCACCATACTAATCTCCGACCCATCTCTCTTACTTCATGTGTAGCCAAGCTCTTCGAGCATGTCATTCAGACGCGACTCAGCAACTACTTGGAGGATAATGAGCTCCTCCGTAACAACATGTATGGTTTTAGACCAGGATTGTCAGCGCAGGATGTATTCCTCCAACTACAACATCAGATACTGGAACCCAAAACAAAGGATACGAAAGCCATATTAGGAGTAGACCTCAATAAGGCCTTTGATCACGTTACGCACGCGGCTATCCTAACGAACCTACAATCCCTCGACGTTGGACAACGCATGTACAACTGCATTCGCGATTTCCTCAGTAATCGCACGGCCCATCTCTCATTCGGCCCGCATTCCTTAAACGACATCAACATCGGAGCACGAGGCACCCCACAGGGAGCGGTCCTCTCCCCGACTCTCTTTAACATAGCCATGATGGGTTTACCTAAATTACTCAAATCGATACCCAACCTACACTTCAGCTTCTATGCCGATGACATTACACTATGGACATGCCGAGGTAGCGACGCGGAGATAGAACACCGCTTACAAACAGCACTAAATATCATTTGCACGTACGTCCATGATAGAGGGCTCTCATGCTCCCCCACGAAATCGCAACTTTTCATACACAAACCCCACCGATTGTCTGGCACACCACCGAATGTTCAGCTCGTTTTGGGCAAGGAACCGATTCCCACAGTGCCAAAGGTTCGCATACTGGGAATGTTTCTCACTACTTCTGGCTCTCACACTGACACGATCCAAGCGCTACAAACGCAAACACAACAAGCCACTAGGCTCATCAAACGTGTGACACACAGAAAATCGGGCCTACGGGAACCAAACACGCTTCGACTAACACAGGCTTACATCACCAGTAGAATAACATATGCACTACCGTATCTGCCCCTCTTAGCGAAAGATAGAGAACGCCTAGACGGCCTCATTCGGAGCAGTACGCGCACAGCTTTACGCCTTCCCCCATGCACTTCCACAGAGCGCCTTCTTCGACTAGGAATACATAACACTTTCGAGGAACTCTGTGAAGCCACCAAAACGGCACAACTAGCCAGACTAACACGCACCCCTGCAGGACGAGCTCTGCTGCAGTCTCTTAGCATATCGCCTGTCGGCGTTATACCCGGCACTGACACAATCCCCACTCCCATAAGAGCTGCAGTTCAGATACCACCCCTCCCTAAACACATGCACCCGGAGCGCGATAAAAAACGCAGAGAGGCCCGGGCCTTAGCACTACACAGAGCTTACGGAGAGGATCCCAATGTAGCATATACTGATGCCTCGCTCTACGCGTCAGGCGCACAGGCAGCTATAGTGGCTGTTCGCAGTGGCGGCCGCCCCATCACGGCAGGAACCATTCTTACCTCATCCATAACCACGGCAGAGGAAGCGGCTATCGCTCTAGCCATCTCCTCTTCAGCCGCTACCAAAATTATATCCGATTCGCAAACAGCAATCCTAAATTATAGCACTGGTCGTATCTCTCGGCAAGCCAGCAGCATACTCCGACGCTGGAATCCCTCCAGAACCGTAACGCTCATCTGGGCGCCAGCACATGCCGGACTACCCGGAAACGAGGAGGCGCATGCCCTCGCCCGAGATCTTACCCTCCGGGCGGGTGAGCACCCCACCTCCTCCGTCGAAGGGGAGTGCCTGTTAAATTTCAGTGACATCCTACAACACTATCGTTCCAACAGACAGATATACGCACCTCCTCACCCTTCGCTATCAACCACGCAATCAACTTTCTGGCGCAGGCTTCAAACTCGCACAGTCCCATACCCGATAGTCATGCACGGACGCTTCCCTGACCTATTCTCCTCCTCCTGTCGACTATGTGGCAAACCAGGCGACTTTCTGCATGTTCTGCTCACCTGTTCCACTTACCCGCACCCCCCTCCCCCAGAGGTGGCACTCATTTACTGGGAACAGCTGATGTCCAGTTCAGCACTCCAAGACCAACGACTCGCCATCACCAGTGCCTCTAACAGGCTGGCACTCCAGGGTCTGGCACACCATTTGTAAGGGAGGAACCCACTGTGTGGGCCACTCCCGCAGGCCATGAGGGGGGCTCTGCCCCCCACCTGTAATTTGTCATGGCCAATAAAGTTTACACCACCACCACCACCCACCATCCGGATTGCGTGGATACCTCTCGCTACCAGGCAAGTGGGTCCTCTGGCGAATAATCGACGGAAACATTTTTCGGACGCCGTGTTGACAGCTAGGCATAGCTGCGACCACGGCATCGACCGAGCCGGCTAGGCCTAACGGTGGCGCCGGTGAGAAGTACGGTCACGCAAGATGATCCACGCCCTAGAAGACGAAGCTGTAACGGAGGCAGAGCTTCAGGATGAGGGATGGATCCCCGCCGCCCTCGCCACACAGAAGAAATACAGGAAAAATAAGCAAGCCGCCAACGGAACGCCGGCAGCAGACGCTGACGGGCCGGGGCGTCGCTCTGACCACAGCATGGCGTTGAAGGATGGAAACTCTGCTACACCAAAGCCGCGTCCGCCAACTCTATTTTGAGGCAAACCGCTGCCGAAACTCCCGCAAGACGACTACATAATCGTCGTACGACCACGAACGCCACTCGATCTGAAGACGGCATCCAGATTGGAGATTGCCGAAGCCATCTGTACGGCGCTAAAACTGCCTCCAGCGGAGACAGTCCAGAATGATATGTTCAGAGTACATCCGTCGAACAACACTCTGACCATCTGCACACCGAACATGCAACGTGCCGAAGCTTAAAGTCGCCTGACATCTTTCCAGATGGCGGACCAGCTGTTTGATATTAAGTCCTACGTACCAAAGCCAGATGATTCTGTCAGAGGTACCGTCTGCAACAATTACACGAGAGAAACGGACGAGGAGATCCTAGCGGAACTTCGCGCCAGAAATTCCGACACGGACATCATACACGCGCGAAGAATGGGGCAGACCAGGCACTTCTTCATCATATTTGCCGGAAATCAGCGCCCAAGATCCATCAGATACCTGATGTTCGATGAAATCGCTTATCCATACCACGACAGAGTGGAAGCTTGCTTCAACTGTCGGAAGGTTGGACACCGCATGGACGTCTGCATACAACCATTCACCTACTCTCTACCATACCTCAAACTATTTAAGGTGGACATCGACAGATTAAACAGGTTTCTCAGACAGGAATATAAAGCTGGTCTAGGGCTTCCTAGAAACACACCCACGGACAGATTTTTACCCTTGGGTATACACAACACTGTAGAAGAACTCATCACTACACACAAGGCGATGCACATCTAAAGACTGGCGAACACTACAGCGGGAAGGGAGATTCAAGATTGAATAGGCGTAAACGCTGAACCCATGTCTAACCGCCCGGGCCCTCTACTACGAGGAGTGCGCGACAAACTAGTCATCAAACCCCTCCCCAAAAATATGCTACCGGGCTTCCATGATGGCAGACGACGAGCCAGAGCGCGGGCTCTGCATAGAAAGTACCTCAATCATCCTGGAGCAGTATACACCGATGCAGCCGATTATAATTTCAGCCAAAGGGCCTTCGCTATCTGCGCATCCAAATTCATGGCAGGAAGAAGCGTGTGCATCTCGGCGGCCTCAGTCACGGTCAAGTACGCGGATCGAGCAGAAGAAGCGGCCATAGCCTTGACCATAGCAAATACTAACGCTGACATCATTCTCAGTGATTCCAAGACTGCCATACGGAGCTTCTCGCGCGATAGAATATCGCTAACTGCTAGAAACATCCTCACAAATATTACACTGCAACGAGAAATAGAACCGGTATGGACTCCTGCCCATTTAGGGAACCCAGGGAACGAAGCAGCCCACCAACACGCTCAAGGTTTTGTCGGCCGAGCGGTGGGCTCTCGTCCAGGGGGATCCGAGATGGAGGCAGTGATTTCGTACCACGAAATTACCCAATTCTACAAACTCTCTAGAAGAATCTATCCTCCCCCGCACAAGTCACTCTCCAAACACCAAGAGGTGTCTTGGAGAAGACTTCAAACCCATTCTTACCTGAACACGTACATTTACGCCCACATCTACCCCGATCTCATAGACCCCACCTGCAAACACTGCGGTAGCACTGCCACCCTCGATCATATACTATCGGACTGCCCGGAGGATCCTCCTCCGGAAGCTCTTATAGAAGCTCCCTCACCAGACGCCTGGGAAGAAGTGCTGCGCAGCTCGGATCCCGCCGTCCAGGCAGGAGCCATCGAGCGCGCCGAAGAGGTCGCCGCCAGCTATCAGCTAACGGCCACCTGACCCTTCTGCTAAGCGTCCAGGAACCCTTCTTTTCCGATAATAAAGTTTTCTCTCTCTCTCTCTCTCTCTCTCTAGCCTCGCTCCTCGTTAGGACCGTAGCTTTCCCTCGCGTCGCTCCTCAGTCCCTTCGTGTTTCTTTTGCACCCTGTTCAACATCTACAAATCGTTGGCGCACTGTGACTTCTTGTTTTGCCACGAGAACGCGGCGGCGGGAAAATCGCGAGCCGGACAGTTGGCTTGGAGATTTCGGTGCGTGCGGACGTCTTTGAGGTCAGCCAGGGAAGTGGTCGGCAAGCGAGCTAAGGCGGGAGCCCGACGCGTAGAGCTCGGCGACGCTGGCGGTGAATACTTTGCTAACAATATCCTGCGCTTCCTATACTTCACATTAATACATACGCACCTTTCATATTGCATCGAGTCGTGGGGCTGGACCTATAGAACATACCTAGAGCCTATTAAAAAGTTACAGAAGCGAGCACTTAGAATAATTAGAATAATTTCATTTTCTAGTTACACTGTGCGCAGTAAGGCAGTATTTACTAAACTACGCGTATTCCCACTCAATTTACTTCGTGAGAAAAGAACTGCTGAATGTGTCCATAAAATAATAACAAACAACCTCCCTTTGATATATCAATATTTACCATCCCGCCACTTCCAACACAGAGCCGCACGTACGGCAATTTTAACTTGCCAGTGAAAAGAAATGTATATGGAGAGCGTCTCCTAGAGTTTACGGGCGTAAAAATTTGGAATAATGTTTTCATGTTTTGTTCTATTTTCTTTTTGGATGAGACATGCCGTTTCATTGCGCCTATGATGCTGTCAAGTGTATAGGGGGGCCTCCGGCTTTGTCAAGCTGTCGCTTGTGACAGCTTTTACTGCGGGTCTCCCGCGCCATGTATTCATTTGGCACAAATAAAACCATTATTATTATTATTATTATTATTATTATTATAATCTACCACATGACCTAAAGACTGCCTACAACTTCTCCATTGGAATAAAAAATTATTACCTTAAAAAGAATGACACACTTTGCGTTCATACTTTCATTTTTTGCTAGTCGTCTTAGATATTTGCCTGATAATATTTGCATGTAGCCGAATCCTGATACCTTGATTTATTTATAGATTTATACATTTGCGTCTATTCTAAAAATGTTTTTGTGATCAAAAGCTGTGCACTGAAATCATTTTTTCCTCTTCTCATGTGTTGTACCCTTCTGATGCTTTGTAAATACTTAACAGCTATTTTCCCCTAGCTTTTTGTGATGCCTTAATTTTTGTGTAAGTCCTACGCGTTTTGTTTGATCTGTAAGTTTTTAGTTTATATAATTTGTAATATATGTGTTTCTTTTGTTGATGTTCTTACAAGTGCTGAGAGTGATGTATAGCCCTCTTTATGCTTACTGTCTTTATTTTGGTATATTGTTGCCTGCATGTTTGTATACTTTTTTTCTATTGGACCCGTTACTAGCCGTTGGCTATGGGTCCGGGCAGTGTTTGCGTACATTTGTAATGTAACAACGACCAATAAGTAAATGAATGAATGAATGAATGAATGAATGAATGAATGAATGAATGAATGAATGAATGAATGAATGAATGAATGAATGAATACGCGTGGCCCAAGTTCGCCCGTATCCGCGACACGCCGTCCAGCCACTGTTTCTTGTCTTAACCTTTTATACAGCATTGCTTTCACCTTGTAACATTGTTGTATAGTTCTCGCCCTGATGTTTGCCTCTTCCTGTCAATAGTTAATTGTGTCCTCATTCTGTGTTTGCGTTCCGCATGCCGCCTGTGTATTTCCGCTATTTTGCTTGACTTGTTTGGTAATCTTTTGTCTGTGTAGTTTGCCCAAGTAAAGGGGTTTATTAAGAAACTTGCCTACGCCTCATGCCTCCGGTCAGCGTCTAATCAGGCATGGCCCCTATCGCCGGTCAGCAGTCGGACCTCATCTTTTGCACGCGGGGAGGAGAAGTTTGTCGCTCCTCCCCCTCCAACTTAATGACAGTGGAATGGTGGGCAGGTTCGCCCTATTAATTATAACTTCGCCGCCACACAAACATCAAGCCACCCACGATATCCTGGCCTTCCTGTAGATATTTCAAGGCGGAAGCCCTCAATGCCTCATCCTTGTAAGCAGGAGTTGTCGCCAGAAATGTCACGCTCTTAAATTGGTCGAAACGGTCGTGACGTCACAGTGCGCGAATTTCAAATGGGGCCAGTTGTACTTCGGCTAATAACCATGCAACCAATTAAAAGGGTTATATAATGATCCTCCAAGTAAGTGAAACTGAGTTTAGGTAATTGCTTAATTACCCATTTAGCCTAATTCACCATTCTATTCAGGTCAGATAAATAAATAAACCCGAGTAGGAAATTGGTTGAGTTTGGGAATCGAACCCCGGTCTCCGGAGTGCGAGTCGAGCATGCTACCACTCCGCCATGCCAGCTCGATCGTTTGGAATGAACAAAGGTGTGTCTTCGTTCACTCCCATCTTCATCCCTTCCCGTTACGACGAGGTTTAGGTGTCCGCCGAGATATGAGAGACAGATACATTTCCTTTCCTCAAAAACCAATTTATCAACGAGCAAGGCGTATTTGTCCGCGTTTCAGATTGGTCCAAACTGTCGTGACGTCACCGCGCGCGAATTTTGACGGGTGTCCACCGAAATATGTGAGACAGTTACTGCGCAACTTCCTTTCCTCAAATACCATTTTCTACTAGTGTCTACTGAGATATGTGAGACTTCTTCTCAGTAAGGCACGAACTTCTCAATAAGGCACGAACACTCAAGAAGGAAAAAGGGTGGCTGTTTCTCTGGACGAAAAACTGCCAAATTTTGGCACGTAAGACAGAGACCAGCCATGGTCTCTTTTTTTAACGTGTTTACGTTAAATTTAAAGGGAATCCGACGCGTGAGAATTGGTTCAAGCTTCAGGAAATTGCCGGAAGAATGAAAGTTGCTGTGGCAGCTGCAAATAATTCGTTTGGCATTTCAATGGAGACGAAATTAAAAGAAAATCCAAAGGAATTTTGGAAACATGTAAAGAGAAATGGAAAAGACTCTGTAACTATACCACCTCTTGTTTCTGGTGACACCTTTGTTGATGATGATGCACAAAAAGCCGAGTTCTTTAATGAATATTTCAGCTCTGTTTTCAGCTCTGAAATCGAACATGCTGATATGAATACCCGAGTTTCCAGCCAGTGGCGAGTGTTATGGATGATGTTGTGATCAGCATCAACGGTATACAGTCTCTGTTGGAGAATCTGAAGATTGCTAAGGCTGGTTGTCCTGATGACTTGCCAAACAAATTCTACAAACTGTGTGCTGAGTCGGTTGCACCCTACTTAAAGATAATTTTTGAAAAAACGCTTGAAGAATCCTGCCTTCCAGATGACTGGAAAATTGCAAGTGTTGTGCCAATCTACAAATCTGGCCCTCGCAACACTGTATCAAATTATAGACCTGTATCTCTAACTTCAGTTGCGTGCAAGACACTCGAACATATTTTGTTCACCAGTATAGCAGCACATATGGACGCACATTCATTGTTTAATCCTCGTCAGCATGGTTTTCGAAGGGGCCTATCGTGTACTACGCAGCTGACTGAATTTGCGCACGATTTGGCTGAGGCACTGGACAGGCGACTTAGCGTGGACTGCGTCTTTTTGGACTTTAAAAAGGCCTTTGATACCGTGACGCATTCTTTACTAATTCAAAAAATGTCTTTTTACAATATTAGCCCTCAAGTGATATCATGGGTAAGATTACCTATTTTTACGGCAGCAGTTTGTGGTTATGAATGGCGCCGAGTCTCAAAGAGTGCAGGTTGTGTCCGGTGTTCCCCAGGGCTCCGTGTTAGGACCACTATTGTTCCTGCTCTACGTGAATGACATTGGTGACAGAATAGTATCTCAAATGCGGTTATTTGCGGATGACTGCGTTCTTTATAGTGTTGTCACTAGTGATCGAGATGCGGAAATGTTCCAAGAAGATTTGAACAGAATCTCAGAGTGGTGCGTTAAATGGAATGTGAATTTGAATTTGTCCAAGACTGTCCATATGAAGTTTACAAGAAAGAAAAACCCTGATGTGTATTCATATGTTATTAGGAACACAATGTTAGAACAGGTATTCGAATTTAAATATCTAGGCGTTTATTTTACTCCTGATTTGAGCTGGCGCCGTCACGTCGATTATATCTCTGCTAAAGCATGCAGAAACTTGGGATTTCTTCGCCGAAATGCAAGCACTTTTCCACTGTCATGTCGTGACATTTTATTCAAGACTTATGTCAGGTCGGTTCTGGACTACGCGTGCACTGTCTGGGACCCGCCTACTGCTAGAGATAAAGTTAAGTTGGAGAGGGTGCAGAACATTGCCTCTCGTTTCGTGTCTGGCACACGTGGGGCTCGTTACAGTGCATCGCGTACGAAGGATGCACTCAACTGGGAATTGCTTGACACGCGCCGAAAGAAGTTGCGTCTGAAGCTGTTTCATGCTGTTTATTATTCAACTGTTCGGGTTGAACGCGAAAGGTATGTGCAGGAGCCTTTTTATAGATCCAACCGTGTTGACCATGTTTTTAAAGTCCGCGAATTCGCGGTAAAAACTGAATTGTTTAAAATGTCTTTCTTTCCGAAAACCATTAGAGAATGGAACAGACTACCGAGCGATCTTGTGAGTGTGACATCAAATGGTGCGTTCTTTCGTTCTTTAATGATGTGATGTGATTGTGATGTGTTCTTTTGAAGTGAGATGTACATGGTGAAAGTTTTATGCTTGTAACTCTGCCTGCGAGCGGAGGTGTCATGTGTGCTTCTTTGTTGTACATTGCCCCCCCCCCCCCCCCCCCCCCCCACTGTAATGCCACGGCGCTGTGGGTTCCTTACTAAATAAATAAATAAATAAATAAATGTTTTCCGTATTAAATATGAATCAGACCTTTCCATTTTCACTTGAGACTTTGCACTTATCTTTCAATCTCGTCCATCAACATGGCTTCATAATTTACGCCTTCAAATCTAAAATCTTATCTTTCCCCTTCTTGCCGATCTTTTATTCATTTTAATGCGCGAAGTCTACGAAAACATTCGGCCGACTTAACTAACCTATTATCAGCCACTCAACACCAATTCTTCGTAATCTGCGTGAGCGAAACTTGACTGTCTGATGCCGATAAGAACCTGTACACGTTGCCTACATATAGCGCTGAATACTGCTATCGTAGCGATAGCGCGCACGGTGGCTCAGCGATCTTTATTTCCTCTTGCTATCATTATCGTCGCCGACTTGATCTATCGCTGAAAGTGGTAAATTGTGAATCTGTACGGATCGAACCAGACGAAGCTTTCTTTTCACTAGATAGAAAAAATATAGTCATTGGCTGCATATACCGGTCACCATCGTCCGATGTCAAAGATTTCTGCTCAGCTCTACACTCAGTCTTAGGGGTACTGTCAGTCGAACGCAAAAATGTTATAATAATGGGTGACATCAACATTAACACATTAGATCCCGACTGTTCCTCATACGTAGATTATATGGAAGTTTTAAATACTCATGGCTTCTAAAATCTTATCAACATTCCCACACGCATATCCGCTAATGGTTCAAGCTCCCTCTTAGATCACGCTTTATCCAACCTAATGACCGCCCCTAATGCAGGTGTGATAGAAGCCGATATAACCGGCCACTACCCTATCTTTATACAGTTGGACAACTGTGTTAACTATGTGAGGAATACCGAATTCATTAAAAAAAACATTGAACTCTGCATTATTCCTTGAACGGGTTGCTATTATTGACTGGTCAGTGATTAGGGCTCTTGATGACGCTGATATGGCATTCAATCAGTTCTTTATTATTATCTTTAATACTATCGATGAATGTTCTACAGTATATACCCACAAAAAGAAATTTTCAACTCCGAATAATCCCTGGATGACTTCTAGTCTTCTAAGCAGCTTGAGAAAGAAAGATAACCTCTATAGAAAATGCACAAAGCAACCATTTAACTTAAGGCTTTTAGCACGTTATAAGAAATATTCTAATGTATTAGGCTTGCTCCTTAGAACAGCGAAGAAAAAGTACTACGAAAGAGAAATAACTCGCGCAGGTAATAACGTTCATAAGCAATGGAAAGTTATTAATTCCTTCTTAAACAGAAACAACTAGAAAGCTCCCATATCAACAATTACTTCCGCCAGGGAAACATATAACAATCCCTCAGACATTGCTGAAGCCTTTAGTGATTCATTTGCTCTAGCCCCAGGAGTATTAAGCACTGCCGCCAATCAAACATTACAACAATCTCCCCACAGCATTTTCCTTTTTCCTGTTTGTCCTCATGGAATTGGAAAAATAATCAGCAATCTGAAAGACGCGAGTCCAGCTCTCGATAATATTGTCACGTAATATTGTCACGATAATATTGTCACAATCATCTCATATTAAGTTAATTGCGCATCTCATTTGCGATGTGTACGCCCATATTGTTAACTTGGTCTTGAAATCAGGCACTTACCCTACTGCGTTGAAAAAGGCAAAGCTAATTCCAGTGTTCAACAAGGGTGATAAACAAATCATTTCTAATTATCGCCCAATCGCCATTTTATTATTCATCAGCAAAATTATTGAAAAAGCCATTGTTATTCGAATAAACAACTACTTAACACAATTTGACATTCTCTCACCTAACCAGTTCGGTTTCAGAATGGGATTCTCCACCGAATTAGCTGTGATCGCTCTCACTGATAAAATTAAATCCTACATCGACGCAGGTAACTTTGCTGGTGCATTATTTGCTTGGTGCTTGGTAGCGGCGGCGACGACAGAGGCTGTTGGCTCATACGCATCTTCTGCTATTCACAGGAATCGTCGATCACTGCATGCTGTGCACCTTATCACCTGTCCCACCGACCAACCGACTGCTTTGGCAGCGCTGAAGGAACTGCAATGCGCAATACCGACGCTTCCAAGCTTCACCGCCAGGCCCCAGAAAAGATATAAAATCGCCGGAACAAGCCCCAGCCAGCACTTGGTAGCGGCGGCGGCGACATAGGTTGTTGGCTCATACGCATCTTCTGCTAATCACAGGTCTGATTTATTGCTGTTTATTAGCCCCAATAATCTTGCTTGTTGCTGTTGCCGCTGCCAAGTGCGTTTGAGTCAAGTGCGTTTGCGTGATGCTGTACTTGCTAAAGCCCGACAATCAAAGATTAAGACTGACAGTCTTCACCTTGAAACAGTTGCACAGGCAAGCGTTGCCGATGGCAATTCTAACTCCGAAGGTGATTCAAACGGCAGCCTGTCCCGGACTCGTGCAGCAATTTATGTTAACGAGCACCTTTGCCCCACATTGAAAAAACTGCTGGGAATGACTGTCACTCGAAAAAAGGAGAAAAAATGGAAATTCGTCTGGACGAGAAATGGACGCATTTTCGCGAATGAATTGTCCGATGCGATCCGCATTGCCTGTGTAGGTGACCTAGATAAAATAGTTTAAGGAAAGCACGTTTCCCGTTGATTTTGTTTCACTTGATCATGACCACGCAGCTCTTCTTGCCCGCTGATGTTTCTAATTTACATTCGAAAAACAAAAATGTCACTTCTTTCTTTCATTTGAATGCTCAGTCATTGCGCAACAAAGAAGATGAGGTCTTTACTTTTTTCAAGTCGCTAAAATTCTCATTTGATGTAATTATGATAACAGAAACTTGGTATCGAGACGATGAAGAAGTTCTAACCCTCGCAGATCACAATACATTTTTCCAGCATCGAGTTAATAAGAAAGGAGGTGGTGTGATGGTAATGTTAAACAAATCTTTTAATGGCTGTGTTATTCCTCGTTTCTCCATGGTAGTCGACGACTATGAAATACTTTCTTATAGCTGTGGCTCAAATGTGTTTTCAGTGGTTTATCGTCCTCCCGGTGGAAATGTGTCTTCTTTTCGTTTGTTTCTTGACGATTTTTTGTCCTGGATAACTGACAATGGGCTGAACCTGATATTAGGTGGCGACATCAATATAGATTCTTTAACTTCATCTCATGAACAGCGTGAATTAAATATGGTTTTGGATTGTAACGGTTTTCGAAACGTCATCTTGGAGCCAACAAGAATGCATACAGGCTCATCTATCGATGTTTTTGTCACCAATGTTCAGTGTAAATTCACACAATCTGGTGTAATCTATGCTCAACTGAGTAATCACTTACCAGTTTTTCTCTTTGCTGATCGTGCGAACAAGCATCAACGAAAGAAGCAAATAGTTCAAACATACCAAACGATAAACCCAGATACCTTAGAACTATTCAGAGCTAAACTTAAGTAAGTGTCCTGGAAGTGCGTGTACAAAATTAATGATCCAGATCTAGCATACGATACATTCATAAAGAAAATTACAAGCATATATTTAGAAAGCTTTCCTGAAAGAACTTGCAAAAAGCCAAGGAAAGCTCGTAAACCGTGGATCAACAGAGACTGCCTCGAAATGATAACAAAGAAAAACAAACTCTACAGCCGTTTCCTTTCTTCAAGAGCTCCCGATGACCTTAAAGCTTTTAAAAATTTCAGAAACCAGGTAACATCATTTCTTCGCCAAGCAAAGAAAGACTACATCAATAGGCTATTCAACTCCAATACAGTAAGACGAAGCGATCTTGTTTGGAAGGTTTGGTTTGGTTTGGTTTATGGGGTTTAACGTCCCAAAGCGACTAAGGCTATGAGAGACGCCGTAGTGGAGGGCTCCGGAAATTTCGACCACCTGGGGTTCTTTAACGAGCACTGACATCGCACAGTACACGGGCCTCGAATTTCTCCTCCAAGGAAATTCAGCCGCCGAGGCCGGGATCGAACCCGCGTCTTTCGGGCCAGCAGCCGAGCACTATAGCCACTGAGCCACCGCGGCGGCTGCTTGTTTGGAAGGAAATTAACAATATCTTAAACCCTCAAAGAGACCCCCAAACTTGTACATCGATCACAATAGGCGACTGCACGTTATCCGGAAGGCAGCTGGCCAATCGCTTCAACGATCACTTTGTTTCACTTGTGAGGAGTGCTCATGATCAACGCTCTGCAGAATATCTAAAATTTCGTAACCCTGAAACTCCGTTTCTGTCGCCGACAGATAAGCATGGGATTTAAAGTCACTTCGCAACCCTTCGTAATAGCAGGCCTCGTTATATAGATGGCTTCCAGGTGCAACCCTTTAAATATGTCATTGATATTATCAGCCAAGTATTAGAGCACATATTCAATATCTGCCTAGAAAACGGAGTATTTCCAAAGCGGATGCAAATGGCTAGGGTTTCTGTTATCTATAAAAGCGGTGACAGAAACGACCTCTCTAACTATCATCCAATATCGATACTTCCCGTCTTCTCAAAATGTCTAGAAAAGGTGATGTTTAAACGTATTTCTAGCTTTAGTAAAAAACACAACGTAATAACTACATGTCAGCATGGTTTCAGAGAAGGCAGGTCGACAGAGAGCGCCCTTCTTGTGCAGAAAGAATTAATACTGGAATCATTTGAAAAGAGGGAGCTTGTTCTGGGCATATTAATTAATTTTTCAAAAGCGTTCGACCGGATCAACTATGAGACTTTATGGTTTATGGGGTTTAACGTCCCAAAGCGACTAAGGCTATGAGGGACGCCGCAGTGAAGGGCTCCGGAAATTTCGACCACCTGGGGTTCTTTAACGTGCACTGACATCGCACAGTACACGGGCCTCGAATTTCTCCTCAAAAGAAATTCAACCGCCACGGCCGGGATCGAACCCGCGTATTTCGGGACAGCAGCCAAGCACCATAGCCAGTGAGCCACCGCGGCGGCGCTACATGAGGCTTTAATAGCCAAGCTAGACATACACGGTTTTCGGGGCGTCTTTCTTCAGTTAATCCGACCTTACTTAACCTTCCGTTGTCAGCAGGTCAAGATTGACAATCAGCCTTCCGATACACAGGCTCTACGAGCTGGTGTTCCTCAAGGCAGCATATTGGTTCCACTCCTATTTAATCGTTACATAAATGATGTTACTAGTCTAGATAACAAATGCTCATTTATACTGTATGCTGATCACACCAGCCTATTTTTTAAATCAACTAGTGCATATGATGTCTTTGGGCACGCGAATCAGTGTTTGCTTTCCCTCCATGAATGGACAGCCATTAACTCCTTGGAAATTAATACAAAAAAAAAACCAAAGCAATGCTTTTCCGTCCCAGAAATAGGATCATTGATTTCCTGGGATTTTCGCTGTGGCTAGGATCGGTAAAAATTGAGCTTGTCTCGGAATTTAAAAGCCTTGGAGTGTATTTCAATGAACATTTATCATTGGAATAAACATACAGATACTACGATTAACAAAATAGCTAAGGTAGTGGGTATTCTTTCCAGGCTTCGGTATTGTTTACCGCAATGTGTAAAAAAAATTGCCTTTCAGTCCCTATTTTCTTCGGTTATAGGTTACTGCTTTTCGGTTTGGGGGACGACAACCTTTTCGAATTTTAGCAAGCTTCATAGATTAAAAAACGAGCCCTTAGAATCATCGTCAACGTTTCTCGAGACGCACCAACAAAATCGAGTTTTCGTAAATTGAATATAATTCCTATCCCGCAGCAATATAATTAAACCTTATTAAGGCGCTACAGGACTACAGCCATAAACACAGCTATCTTCTTCAAGGAACTCTACAGACTTCAACGCAAGTATCACAATTACAGCACTCGTACAAAAAATCATTTCGTCATTCCACAAACCCGAACAAATTACGGACGGCAGAGCATTAGTTACACCTTGCCTCTTCTTCTAAACACAATTAAATAGTTACAGTGTGCAGATAACGCTATTATTATTTTTATTACCTCACTGAAGGTGTGCATTTCTGTAAATATGTTTTCCACACTGCGTGTATGTTTTTTCTTCTTTGCCGCAATCGTATGTCACCTTTTCTACAGTCTTTAGTTAAACATTATATGGAAGTGCCATTTCGCCCTGTTGATTCTGTTAAAAATATATTTCATTGCATAGTGAACTCTTACGCCGAAGTTACCAAGTTTTTGTACGGGGCGCAGCCCCTCGTCAAGACTTTAATAGGCTTTTTGGCTGCGCCCCTAGCATCATTGTGATGTTGAAATAAAGATGACTTGACTTGACTTGACAGGACCTTTCCAAAGCCTTTGATTCCCTCAACCATGCTATTTTATTCAACAAGCTTGACGCTATTGCCATATATGGGCTTGCGCTTTCGCTAATCAGAAGCTATTTACGAGGGGCTACACAAAAGAAACCGGACTTATTTTTGTTTGAACTTATTTGTTCACATTTTCAGCACAGACCTTCAATATCCTTCAAAGTACTCTCCACTTACAATGATACGTTTGTCGAATCTTTCATTTCATTTTTCAAAACATTGTTTAAATTCATCTTTTGTGATGCTTGACAGTCCCTCCGTCGTTTTTTTCTTCACCTCAGCAACATCAGCGAAACGCTTTCCATTCACCTGTCTTTTCATTCTACGAAACAAAGAAAGTAGCACGTGGCAAGGTCGGGTGAGTATGAGGGTTGAGGAACAGAGGTCATGCCATTTTTGGTCCGAATTTGTCGTGGAGACAGGGCTGTGTGAGCAGGGGCATTGCCATGGTGGAAAAACCAGTCACCCGTCTGCCACAAATCAGGCCGCTTCCACCGAACACTGTTGCCCAATCTTTTCAAAACATCCAAGCAGAAAGCCTGGTTAGCTGTCTGACCCTGCGGAACAAATTCTGAATGGACGACTCGCCTTACGTCGAAAAAACAAATCAGCATTGTTTTGAAGTTTGGTTTCACCTGACGAGCTTTCTTGAGGCGAGGTGAATTTGAAGTTTTCCATTGGCATGACTGTTGCTCTGATTCAGGATTTAATTCAGGAACACTCGAGTTGTCCCCATAGCATCGTCCTTGAACGTCTTTCTGAATATTTCAAAAGTTTCCGTTCCACTTTTTCTGAGAAAAAATCAGAATTTCACCGGCGCACGCTGTTCACGAAAATCAGCCATTGCAAAAACGACACTCACACAAAACAGTCGTCACTCCAAAAATCTGCCTAAACTAGTCTGACCTCCTTCAGCGACGGCACTCGGCTTACTGACTCTGAAATGTTCGTTCTATGCACTCCTAGCGGCAAAACGCGGTACCACAGAAGCTGAGCCGATTAAAAAAATTAGTCCGGTTTCTTTTGGGTACCCCCTCGTATTCAATAGAAACAGGCCGTGTTCATCTCAGGAATATACTCAAAATTCAAGACCACTAACGTTGGAGTTCCCCAAGGTTTCCTTCTTGGCCCTCTTCTATTTTTATTGTATATCAATGACCTCCCTAGGTGTTTTCATAATTCCAACTGTTTTCTTTATGAGGACGACACAACACATATAACTAAAGTGGTTGACAAACTTAACATTGATGCACAGAATGTATTCGATTCGTGCAAAAATAATTTGCTATCCATCAATGCATCCAAATCCAGCTTTATATTTTTTAGGTCCCCCCATAAATTCTTTGCGAAACCCCATCTGTTAGCATAGGCTCAAACTCGATCTTTTCAGCTGATCACGCATCCTTTCTAGGTGGAGTACTCGACAAACATCTTAAATTTCAGACCCACATTACATCCATTTCACGAAAAATGGCATATGGTATTAGAGTACTAATTAAAGTTAACCTATATTTTCATGCGCCTATTCTCATTTCCCTCTATTATTCGTTCATCCACTCCCATATTCAGTATTGCATTTCATCTTGGGGAAACACAAATCATTAGCATTTATCATCTCTGCAAACTTTTCAAAACCAACCATTCGCATTTTAACTTATAGTCACTACTCTGTAAATGCGCCTCGTCTGCTCCTATCCCACAATATTTTGTCTGCGCGCAAAATAATTGAATACTAATTATGTACCATTCTGTACAAATCTGTTAGAGAGCTACTTCCTTTTTCGCTAACTGCCGGTGAACAAATTCCGCGTCGCAACGGCACACGCTTTGCTGATCACAATAACTTCTTACTCCCTAAACCTAACACTAATTACGGTAAATAAACAGTTCGTTTCTCCGCTACCACTTTATGAAACTCATTAACTGTTACCGTTAAGCAATCATCAAATATCTGTGCCTTTAAATCCGCTGTTCGTCAGTTTTTACAATCCCCCTAATAGTATTTCTCATGGTAAATTGTACTAGTTTTGTCATTTCTATCACTCTATGATTTTTGTTTTGTGTTGTTCTGTACGATTTTAGGTGTGTAATCATTTTTCATTCAAATAAATCTTTGCATTCTTTCCTGTATCTCACTTTCTGCTCTTTAAGATGCCAACATCTTTATAATTTTTTGCATCTGCTGACTGTATATTTTTTTTACTATTGTTCTCACAGGTGGTCCCGTCCACAGTCTCTGACTTTGGGACCTCTTTCTGTATTCCAGTGTTTTTTTATTCTTGTGCCATAAACAGGCAATAAACGAACCTTGAACCTTGAACCTAAACCAAGTCCGGTACTGAGTGAATGTCTGGTGTGGCAGTTACTCAAATCGAGTAGAAGGGCCGTACTTTCTGAGAGAAAATCTAACAGCAGAATCATGCACAGCGAGCATTCTAAGTGGTGCTGTGAGCGATTTCATGTCCGAGATCCCGTTAAGTCAAGTCCACGGCTCGTGGTTTCAGCACGACTGGGCGCCTCCGCACTTCTCGTCACGTGCAAAAAATTGGCTCGACAGCAACATTCGCAGACAGTGGATAGGGCACGGTGGATTCAGGTTCTGGCCACCTATATAACCCGACCTAACTCCATTAGACTTCCTTCTTTGGGGTTACGTCAAGCACGATGTCTACGCATCTGAACCTGAAGACGTGGCAGACTTCAAACAATCAACAAGGCATGTGCGAATATACCACCGTAGATTGTGAAACGTATGAGGTAGTCCATGAACGATATATTCATGGCCTGCGTGGCGGTTGAAGGCAAGCACTTTGAGCATTATTGGTACATAAAACCTAGCCAGCGAGATACGACGGGGCAACAGTCATCAGTTCAGGTCTTTTGAAATTACTTTGGATGAAAAATAACAAAGCACAAGCAACCTATTTGCACACCGTTCCTTTCTTGGCAGAGCCATAGCGGAAAAGGAAATTTCGCACGTTATCACCGTAATGCTTTTTGGAATCCGCTGACAGCAGGAAACACGCCTCCGAGTTCAATGCAAATGACGAAAAAAGAGCGCGTGCTGTTCACGGAAGCAGTGACTATGCGCTCTTCTCGAGCGCCTGCCTGCCGCAGTCACAGCTATAGCCTTGGTGCCGTCGGTTGTCGTCAACATTTCCTCAGTCTCTCACGTACTACCGTGGGCGAGGTTTCCGGCGCACTCTTAGCGTTCAGTTCTCGAATCGTATTCGAAAAGGCTGAAAATTCAATCGCGAATATCTCAATACCTGTTGCACTTAGGGTCATGCTGCAAATTACATTTGCTTTGAATCATTACAGTCTACAAAACTGCAATTGCAATATGCAGCTTAAAGTGAAGAGTTGAAAAAAAATTAACGAAATTTGGCTAATAGGTAATGAACTTTGACCGCTGTTTCCTTAGCTTGTGTCCGCCGGGCCGAATATACATTCCGTGAAGGCGGCATTCACGATACTATCAGCGCATTCTTTTTAAAAATCTGTAAGCGGTTAAAACACAGACCCTGTATATATAGCGTGTATTAGGTAAACAAGCAGAATACGCATGCGCTTGGTGCGTATTAGGCATTTAGTAAAAGTTAAGGCATGCAGGCTATACTCCCAGAGTTTCACGTAAGATGTTCTGCAGTTTTTAAAGATGCACTTTTGCGGTTAGAAGCGTGCTTTTTTCCACATAGCATTGTGAGCGGGGTCGTGCGTTGAAATATCGATAAAATGTGTTCACTAGTTGGCTACTTAAATAATACTGAATAGTTAACTTCTGTCGATTACCATTATTTTCTTATTTTTGAGAGGATGTAGCGCAGCGTAAGTGTTACCCATATGTTTTTTTTTAATTTTGAAAACGAAATTGCACTCGGTGCTGTATTCCAACAAATGTTTGCTAATTCTGCAAATTACGCGGACTGTATTGGTAGCTTTGCGTGGAAACTCTTCGAAACAGCATATATTTTGGCGAGATGTAGGCAAGACGTGTTGGGCAACAGCGCCGAAGGTAACGGCGTTTTGAAATAATAGAAATTGATATGAATAATACTTACGTTAGGCAACACGCCTTCTCAGTATTAAGAAGACCAACAATATTCTTTAAAGTTAGCTATTCAGTATTACTTAACCCTCTAATAGCTAGAATATCTGAGCGGTATGTGCGCTACACCGCTGGTAATGCTATGCGTAAAAAAGTGCTTTCCTAATTAAAAAAGCCTTTCTTTTTAATTCTATAATATCCTAGGTGAAACACATTGCAGAACAATTGCGATAACAAAACTTCTTGAAAGCAGGCTCTTCATTTCCGAAAAAATTCCGAATACTAAACGTTATAAACTTGAGCGTTTTCTAATATTCCAAATGGCTTTAGCATATTACGTTTTGTTGCACTCTGCTAGATGGAGTGCTTAAGTGCATGATTGATTACCTCTTTTGCATTGTCGTGTCTTTAAGCGAATTGAACATCAACAAACTTTCTCAATACTAAGCGTAACGTAAGCTGTTCAGACGATGTCGACGCCAAGTTCAGTCCTAAAAAAAGCACCTCTGGTGGAACGGTTCTGGCGGCCGTACTGTAAACCGCATGCTGCTGGGGCTGATGTGGAGCTTTTAGACCATTTGACTGGACGTTCTCATTCATTTTATGCGTGTGCGAACACTACTGAACATTTTGGGTTTTGCTAGCGCAGATAAAAAGAACCTTGAAATTTCTATTATTTTGAATCTTTCCTTTAATATTATGACCACAATTCTACTGCAGGGCCTGAGTGTGTCAGCAGTGTGTTAAAAAATAACTAGATAAAAACAGCCAAACGTGAACGACGGATGACAAGACAGGAGCCGAATGAACCAGATACCGAGTTTCATCGACGGTGAAGAGCTTGTTTTACTTTTCCGTTCTTCATGCTCTTCCGCCGTACAGAAATCAGCAATCCGCTTGAGTGCCAGAAGCGCCTAAAAGAGCAAAGAAAGGAAATTTGCACTCGAAAAAAAAATATTTTTGAAGCTACGGAAACTGCGACTATCAGTTGGTGACTATAATGACTCGAGGTTAATTTCGTTACTTCCCGCGCCATCGTTCAGATAGTGGCGACAGCTTGGTGCTCCAAGAGACCATGCCACGAGGGTTTGTCACTTGAGGGCAGTAGGAGGAGTGAAGTAAACGAAATGGAGGAAAATAATGCCTGTAAATTTCTTTCTTGCTTTACTTACACATTTAATTTATTTGTGACAAATCTAGTAAAAAAAATTTCGAAAATGATAACGGCGACTCTCGTATAACCGTATAGCAGATAAGTAGATGGAAGGAGGTGCTCGCTATGACATACATGACGGAACCGAACAGCTTCCGTCATGTTCATCAAGAACTGCGGTCAAGCTGATCTCAAATCTGGTGTTCTTTCACTTCATATAAGCGGCCACATGCCAATTTTTTCCAGCTTGAATCTTGAAGCAAAATATAAAAAACTCACCCTCCTCCTGTATTCAGACTTCTGTCCGCTTCTCTGATAGGGAGTTCCGCTTTTTGGTAAAATCACTGGGGTACACAGGGGGTGACATGTGATCTTCGTTTTTTCTGCGCAAATATTTTCAGTATGCATATCAACCAACTCGTCCAGCTTTCTGCTCTCCTCTATTTCAAACAATCACCAGTGATAATCTTGAACGCTTTCATGAAGAACTGCGTAAAATGTACTGAAGTGGTGTATATGCTTATCGATGCACGGACACTGTGTACGACCTGTTCAGTGACATTTTTAGTACTTATTATAAGAAACGTTTTTCCTTCAATTTCAGAAAGCCTCGCGCTCCTCGAATTCTTAAACAGTGGATCGCGAATTACTTTTTTTTTAAAGTTAAGAACACATAAGCATATTAACAGGTATATCAATTGCAAACATAATGGTGATTTGGGAATGTTTAGGTCCTTTCTAAACCGGTTTCCAAAAGTGCTACGTTTGGTTCGAACTTCATATCCAAAATTTCAAAACTTCGCCAGCGCTGCGACGAGGAACAAAGACAGAGAAGGAAGGACAAGGACAAGCGCTACTAACAACTGAATGTTTATTTGAAAAAACACAGATTATGTGCACACAACTGACAACCCAAAGCGCCTGCGCTTCCCGCAAAAAGCACGCAAAAGAAAGTTACGAATCTAGATACAAAATTTCACACTCATGTATGGTTACAGATGGTGTGCTAACGCATGTGTCGCTGTTCTTGTGAATGTGATAGGCTTCACACAATGGAAGTTAATATGGAAGTTAATAAATAAGCGCAAGGTATCCGACATAAGGAAGTTTAACATGGAGAAAATTGACTATGCTCTAAAAAACGGAGGTAGCCTAAAAGTAGTGAAGGGAAAACCGGGCATAGGCAAGAACCAGATGTATGCGCTAAGAGACAAAGAGGGCAGTGTCATTAGCAATATGGAGAAGATAGTTAAAGTAACCGAAGAGTTCTACGCAAATCTAAACAGTAGCGAATGTAATCATCAAGTTACTTAGACAGGCAGTCGAGCACAGCAATGGGACATCCCGCCAGTAACGAAGGAGGAAGTAAAGAAAGCTTTAGGAGCAATGCGAAGGGGGAAAGCAGCTAGTGAGGATCAGGTAACAGCAGATTTGTTGAAGGACGGGGGAGAGATTGTGCTAAAAAACTAGCCACCCTGTGTACGCAATGCCTTGTGACGTCGAGAGTACCAGAAGGTTGGAAGAACGCTAACTACCTTAATTCTTAAGAAAGGAGACGTGAAGGGCTGGTACAATTACCGACCGATCAGCTTGCTGTCGGTTGCCTATTAGGTATATATTAAGGTAATCGCTAATATAGTGAGGGCAACCTTAGACTTCAATCAACCAAAAGATCAGACGGGCTTTCGTAAAGGATACTCGAAAATAGACCGCATTCACACTATCAATAAGGCGATACAGAAATGCGCATAATACAATCAACCCCTATATAGAGCCTTCATTGATTAAGAGAAAGCATTTCACTCAGTGGAAACCTCAGCTGTCATGCAGGCATTGCGGATTCAGGGATCTCAGCGCCTGCGCTTTATAGCGTCGCCGGGCGCTATAGCGGGACTCGTCCACACACACACACACACACAAAAAGACAAATAAACGGGAGGCGTGCAATGCGTAAAGTAAGAGTTTCACTCACACAGGGTATCCCTAAAGTTTGGTCATCGGCGTTCTTATAATGCTTGAAGATCCAGTGGAATATGGACACCAGAGAGCGAGCTAACAGTGCCCGACTAAGCAGCTAACGTAGCAGCTACACACCGCCACAAGTGTTCAGTTGTTCACTGGCCCCATGTTCCCCCGTACTGCTTGTCTTAACACCACGCCTTCGGTACCACGTTTCCATGAGGCGGCACCACGTGGCAACCACGAGAAACAGGACAGCGTGGTGCGTTTCCTTCTTCTTTTATTTCAATACTGCTGGCTGCCTTTTGGTGGTCAAGGCAGGAGTGTGTGCGCTACGTGTAAGATTGCTTAGTCTATCACAGACAAGAAGAAGAAACTGGAGCAAATGAGCTTACTGCCTAGTTTCTACGCCTAAAACGCGCTCGTAAAGAAAATAAAAAGGCGTCGTATTTTGATTTAAGCGTTGAAAGCAACAAAAACCTACATTATAAGAATCCAACGAACTACATAAAACTTAGTGGCGCTGGTGACGCCACCACCAGATGACGTCACACATAATTAATGGCTAATTACTAAACAAAGACAAATGACTAGTTAATGGTTCTTACTGTTTTGAATTAGTAATTAACTGCTAATTGATAACGCTTAAGCTTCGCCTTTGGGAGTGCAAAGTGGTAGCATGTTGTAGCGCTGCCAGGGAGTCCACGAAACGCAGCCACCCATTTGGCGCGATGCCTTGCCCTTTGAACGCAACGCTTTTTGAGAAAAGGAAATGCCAGAGTAATTCTCTGCCATCTCGGTGGACACCCGAACTGCACCGTACAGGAAGAGAGGAAGTGGCAGTGAAAGAAGAAAGAGAAAGAGGGACCATAATGTAGAAAATAAAAATTTTATTTGAGCAAAGGAAACTACATAGTAACTGTCTCACATATCTCGGTGGACACCTGTCAAAAGCGTACACCTCTTCTACCAAGGTTCTGCTGATAGCCTTCTGTCGACAACGATGAGGCTTTAAGGGCTTTCTCCTTAAAATGCTTTCGGTGATGATAAGGTGGCCACAGAACAACTTAACATATTACAACCGGCTATCGCTCCTTAAACAAACGCCAGCTTTTTTCATTGGCTCTGCACTGAGACGTTAGCGTTGCTTTCCTGTCGCATTCTCTTGCGCTGCATGTAAGCCTGAACATCTACTTTTATATGATAATTGATGATGGCGAAAGACATTATCAAACGACGCATTTGTCTACTAGATTGCAAGGATACCTGTGTTTCGTAGGCGAAGTATATAAATCGAGATGTTCTCCTCCCCCCGCCCCCCCCCCCCCCCCCCAATATACTTATAATGTACCGTCTTTGTCAAAAGTAGCCAGGCTGCATGGTTTGCTTCTAGCTTGTGTAGTGGAGCCCTTGTGGCTTTCCTAAAGATCAAAAGGTGCTGGAAAGTAAGAAGACCCCCAGTCCTTCCCTTTAACGACCATTTCAGCTTCAGGGAAGCTGTAAGGGCTCCACTGTACGAGCTAGACGCACACCATGCAGCCTGGTTACTTTTGACAAAGAGCGTACGTTTTAGTGGGCGCGTCTTGCATGACGTTTACACCGTGTTGTGCGCGGTTAAATATTCTAGAGACATCTATATCCTCCTAAATAAACAATGCAGGAAAGATACTCAAGACGAAAAAAATATACTGTCGGGTCACTTAACGCATCTGAGGGGGCAATGCGATGGGGGTGTGTTCTGGATTCATTGCGCACGGATGGAAGTTGTGGGGACTCACCTCGCGTCGACCCCTATGGTTTGCTTCCCCGCGATGCATTGTCTATCACCGCATATCTTATACACGCCGGAGACATCACCATAAAGACCAACTCCCGACCCGACGGAGAGATTCCAGTGTCATTACAACGTGCTATCGGCATCGTACAATCTTTCGTAGAGAGGTATATCCTTGCGTGTTCATCGCCTGAATCGGACTCTTAGTTATAAGGAAGAAACAAGCCTCACAGACAGAACCCGACCCTCGGGAACATATCGAGTTGCTCATCGACAGCCATCCGATACCCGCGGTAGCCACGATCAAGTTTCTTGGCATGTTTATTGAGAGTGTAATGTGGAAACTCACACAGTTAGTGTGGACGGCCACAGTCCTTGTCCCAGCAGTGCTGCTCAGCAGGCCGGCGTTCGCAAGCGCGCACCCGAGCTTCGTCAGCTTCGTATTCTGTCATCTTCCTCTCCTTCGGCAGCGCTAGCCGCTGAGGCAGCAA
The DNA here is from genome assembly GCF_055824585.1 of Amblyomma mixtum. NCBI lineage: Eukaryota > Metazoa > Arthropoda > Arachnida > Ixodida > Ixodidae > Amblyomma > Amblyomma mixtum. Next base: position 133,381,511 of record NC_143018.1, on the reverse strand, counting down.
ATCCCAACTCTCTTTCTTGCAATACCCCCGGGATGAAAAGGCGCCATCCTGGCGGCCTAAGGGCACGAGACGAGAGCTGGGTCGTAGTAGGGCTTCAGGCGGTCTAAGTGCACAATTTCACGGCCGCGGCGGCGATGGTCAGATGAAGGCGTGATGGGCTCCACAAGATAATTAACTGGTGATGTCTGCTGAACAACGCGATAGGGGCCCTGGTATTTGCTCAGCAGTTTTGTAGACTGTCCTGGGCTGGAGGAGGGCACCCAAAGCCAAACCAAGGAGTCCGGAAGATAAAGCGGCGGCAGACCGGGAGAGGCGGCGCGGGAGCTGTTCTGGCGGTGCTGGCCGTGTGAAGTAAAGGAACGGGCGAGTTTACGGCATTCTTCGGCATGCGCAGCGGCCTGAGAGACGGTTGTAAATTCGGACGAATCGGGACGGTAAGGGAGTATGGTGTCCATGATGGAGGAAGGCTCGCGTCCGTACAGAAGAAAATACGGGGAAAAACCAGAGTTGTAGGCTTATGTAACGAACGGTAGAACGCGGTCCCAGTCTGAGTGATCGGCAGAAATGTACTTGGCCATCATGTCGCCGAGGGTTCGATTAAAGCGCTCGGTCATGCCGTTCAGGCTTTCGACAAAGTACCTCATCAACGCTTGCTTCTCAAACTCTCTCAGCTGAACCTAGATCCAAACATCATCGCGTGGATTAAAGAATTCCTCACGCAACGTTCTCAGTCTGTCTTCATTAATAATCAGCCCTCCCACCCGCTTCCAGTAACCTCCGGCGTCCCGCAGGGCTCCTTCCTCGGTCCTTTGTTATTCCTTATTTACATTAACGACCTACCCCAGCATGTATCTTGTCATATCCGTCTGTTTGCTGATGACTGCGTTATTTACCGTTCAGTAACTAACCCTTCTGACCAAGAATCCCTACCGGCTGACCTAAACCATGTGCAAAATTGGTGTTTGCGGTGGCTGATGACACTCAACCCTAACAAATGTAAGTATATGTCTTTTCACCGCCGCCGAAATCCTTTGTTTTCCAGTGAACAATTTCTAACTCCTCTGTCGACCTCGTCCAGTCGTACAAATACTTTGGTATCACCATTTCTAATGATTTATCCTGGCGTCTGCATGTGACTAACCTGATATCATCAGCTAATAAAACACTTGGCTTCTTGAAACGTCACCTGCGGGATGCCCCTCAACATGTAAGACTACAAGCATACATTTCACTCATCAGAACTAAACTGGAATTTGCATCGGCCATCTGGAACCCTCACCAAGCATATCTAACAAACGCCCTCGAAGCTGTGCAGAACAGGGCCACAAGATTCATTCATTCCTCGTATTCATACGACGTTAGCATATCATCTCTAAAATTGCAATCAGGTCTATCTAATCTTTCTGCTCGCCGTCGCTCTGCCAGTCTCGTCTTATTCCACAAGTTTTTTTATTCGCCACTCAGACAAGGACCCTACATCTGCGCACCCCCGACGCGCAGATCCCATCGCATCAGTCATCCTCTTCAAGTTTTGCGCCCACGTGCCCGTACTACTGTTTTCTCTAATTCATTTTTTTGCCGAGTAGCAGCTGACTGGAACGGCCTTCCCCACGATATCGCTGCCATCACCTGCCCTGGAACATTCATGACTGCAATGAACACCTGTACTTCTAAAAAAACCCACCCCTTATGTAACACCCCGCAAGGGGTCTTTAAGGAAAATAAAGTGATGTGATGTGATGTGATGTTCGTCTGCGGATGGTACGAGGAGGTCGGGCGGTGAACGATATGACACTCCCGAAGCAGGGCTTCCACGACGCCGGACAAGAAGAAGCGGCCCCGGTCGCTGAGCAATTCCTGAGGCGCACCGTGACGAAGAATGAGGTTATGAAGTATGAAACCGGCTACGTCGGAGGCCGTCGCAGCTAGCAACGAGGTAGTTTCGGCATAGCGCGTGAGATGATCAATGGCGACGATGATCCAGTGGTGCCCTGCGGCAGTGAAGGGAAGAGGGCCATAAAGGTCAATTCCAACACGGTCGAATGGCCGGAGGGACACGGTAAAGGTTGCAGAGGAGCAGGTGAGTGCGGTGGTGGGTTCTTGCGGCCCTGACATTCCAGGCAAGAGCGTACGTACTGGCGGACGAAACGGTACTTGCCCCGCGAATAATTCAGAAGGCGTAGGCGGGTAAAAGTTTTCAGCAGACCGGCATGAACGCATTGCGGGTCATCAAGACAACTTGCACAAATGGCGGATCGGAGATGCCTTGGAATCACGAGCAGCCATTTGCGACCATCGGGGAGGTAGTTCCGACGGTACAGCAGCTGGTCACCCACGACAAAGTGATGGGCTTGAAGACGGAGCGCTCTAGAAGGGAGGCACGCTGAGCGGTTGGCTAGGAAATCCATAAGAGAAGTAATCCAAGGATCATTGCGCTGCTCAGAAGCCATATCAATAGCATCAAGAGAAGGTGTGAGGCCGGAAATAGATGGTGGGTCAGGCTCAGAAGTCACACGGGAGCTCAAGAGAGTGTCGGAGTGTTTACGACCGGAACGATAAATGACCCGAATGTCGTAATCTTGTAAACGCAGAGCGCAACGGGCGTGGCGTCCAGATGGATCTTTGAGTGACGACAACCAACAAAGGGCATGGTGATCGGTAATGACATCGAACGGGCGCCCGTATAAGTAAGGACGAAATTTTGTGATCGCCCATATAATCGCCAAACATTCTTTTTATGTGACGGAATAATTAGTCTCCACTTTTGTGAGCGCACGGCTGGCGTAAGCAACGACGTACTCATTGAAACCAGGTTTCCGCTGAGCTAGAACGGCACCGAGACCAATGCTGCTGGGGTCTGTGAGCAGTTCTGTACGCGCGGAAGGGTCGAAATGGCGCAAGATTGGAGCAGAGGTGAGCAGCTGGCGCAGCGTTGCAAAAGCTTCGTCGCAGGCAGGGGACCAAGCCGACAAGTCGTGGCTACCAGCGCGAAGTTGAGTCAGAGGGGCGATAACGGCCGCAAAATTCTTGATGAAACGGCGAAAGTAGGAGCAAAGGCCAATAAAGCTTCTGAGTTCTTTCAGGGATGTGGGCTTCGGGAAATCCGCAACTGCGCGGAGCTTGGCAGGGTCCGGGAGTACACCATCCTTGGACACGACGTGGCCTAGGATAGTCAGCAATCGAGCGGCGAAGCGACACTTTTTCAAGTTTAGCTGCAGGCCAGCGTCACTGAGACAGCGAAGAACATTCTCGAGGCGAAGAAGATGAGACGGAAAATTCTGGGAGAAGATGACAACGTCGTCCAAGTAGCAGAGGCATGTCTGCCATTTAAGGCCATGGAGGATGCTGTCCATCATACGCTCAAAAGTGGCAGGCGCGTTGCAGAGACCGAAGGACATCACATTAAATTCATACAGCCCATCAGGCGTGATGAAAGCTGTTTTCGGGCGATCGACGTCGGCCATCGGCACCTGCCAGTACCCAGAGCGCCGATCCAACGAGGGAAAGTACTCCACTCCCTGCAGGCAATCCAGCGCGTCGTCTATACGAGGCAGTGGGTAGACGTCCTTCCGAGTAATTTTGTTTAGCCGGCGGTAGTCTACGCAGAATCTGATAGATCCGTCCTTTTCCTTGACGAGCACGACCGGAGAAGCCCACGGGCTCTGAGAGGGCTGGATCACGCCGCGATGTAGCATGTCGTTCACCTGTTCATCAATGATGCGGCGCTCGGCGGAGAAGACGCGGTAGGGGCGTTGGCGCAAGGGTCCATGGGTGCCAGTGTCGATATGGTGGCGAACCGCTGCGGCACAGCCCAACAGTACTTGAGGAGTGTCGAAGGATGCGCGGAAGCGCTGCAGCAAAGCGATGAGCTCGGCGTGTTGGTGAGGGGGTAGAGCGACATCGACAGAATGAGAAAACATATCCGGAAAGGACGGGTCGGCGACATCGGCGGGAGGAGTGAAGGCGTTGATGTCATTGGCGTCAGGGTCATCAAGGACAGGAGAAGCGTCGTCGAGATCGATGACATCAACTGTACCAAGCGATTCTCCCCGAAGTAAAGTGGTGGGGAAAGGCAACGGGTTCGCGGCGTACAGAGCGCCACAACCACCAGCAAGTGTCAGCACGGCATGAGGGAGCAGACAGAATTGCGATGCGCACAAAGAGGTGAGGGTGAATGAAGGACAGCAGCGTTAGAAAGGGCAGCACAAGTCAGCGGCACGAGAACAGAAGAGAAAGCTGGCACGTCGACGTCGTCAGTGGCGAGAATAGGCGCGGCGGTAACAGGGGAGAGTCACACAAGAGCATCACACAGCGGCGACAAATCAGTTTCAGCACGTGCACAGTCAGTGATGGCGTGATGCGCGGACAGAAAGTCCCACCCGAGGATGATGTCATGAGAGGATCGGGCGAGAACGAAGAACTCAATGGTGTATGAGAGGCCTTGGATGACGAGGCGGGCAGTGCACGCTGCGAGAGGGCGAATGGGGTCAGCGCTGGCGGTGCGAAGCGAAAGGTCAGAAAGCGACGTCATCACTTTTTTTAATTTGCGGCACAAGTTGCAACTAATGATGGACACGGCAGCACCAGTGTCAATAAGCGCGTCAACAGTAACACCTTCAACGATCACTTCAATAACGTTCAGAGGAGCGGTGATAGGGCTTGAGACGATCGTTGACGGCGCAGTTCTTGCCTCCGGAACTGCGGCGCCTAGTTTTCCGCTTGAATAGGTGGGGACCGGCGGAGCATAGGAGAGAGCGAACGGCGTCGAGGAGACGGTGACCGATGGCTTCGGTTGTAAGAGTCGGAGCGAGGCGGAGAGGAATTCGGAGGCGGCAGAGGAGGAGACACAGGGGCGGAGGGAAATGAAGTGTCGTACGTTGGCGAGCGCCCGTAGTCGTAAGGACCGGATCCGCGCGAGCGGCACCAGCGGGCCACACGACCAGCGAGACCGCAGGCATAGCATATCGGGCGGTTATCAGGGGTGCGCCACGGATTCATAGGGCGGGGACCGGTGCGAGGCAAAGGATGGTGAGTGCGTGGCAGTGCGGGGGCGAGCTGCTGCTGAGGGTACACGTTGACAGGCGGCGCATAAGTCGGAACAACCGGCTGAGGTCGTGGCCGGATGACTGCTTCAGCGTATGTCAACGGTGCAGTGACCAGAGTAGGTGGATTAGTGGGCGGCAGGACCTCAGCTACCTGCTCCTGGATTACACGTTGAATCGAAGGCTATAGTGATGGCGTTGGGGCGGGTTGGGAGCTAACCAGCGATAACAGACGGACGACCTCCTCTCGCACAAACTGCTTGATTTGCTGATGAAGGGTCGGCTGATCGTTAGCAGGACCGCCTACCGCCAAGCTCGAAAGGTGGTCGTCCGGGCAAATGACACGCCGGGTGGCATGACGCTGTTTTCGGAGCTCGTCGTAGCTCTGACACAAAGATACGACGTCTGAGACGGTTCAAGGATCTTTAGACACCAGCATTTGAAATGCGTCGTCCTCAATCCCTTTCAGAATGTGTTTTATTCTGTCAGCCTCCCTCATAGATGGATTGAGCCGCTTACACAAGTCAACAACGTCCTCGATGTAGCTGGTGAAATTCTCGCCATTCTGCTGGGCACGACTGCGCAAAAGTTGTTCGGCACGAAGTTTTCGGACAGCGGGGCGGCCGAAGACGTCAGTCAGGCTGGTTTTGAGAGCCGCCCAGGTAGTAAAATCCGCCTCGTGGTTGCGGAACCAGAGGTTGGCGACGTCGGTCAAGTAGAAGATGACGTTCGTGAGATTAACGACGTCATCCCATTGGTTGTATGCGCTCACGCGTTCGTAGGAGGCCAGCCAATCTTCTACGTCGGTGTCGTCAGTGCCGCTGAAGATCGTCGAGTCGCGCTGACGGACGGCACCGGAACAGATGACAGGCTGGGCAGGTTGCACCGAGGTGTCGGACGTCGTGGTAGAGCCTGGTAGCCTGGGCATCGTGGCAGAGATCCACGGGGAGAACAAGCAGCATCTCCACCAAGTGTAATGTGGAATGACATGTTTACGCAAAAGGCGTACTGGCGCTAAAAAACGAAGACAACACACACAACAGGACAGGACTGGCGCCAACTTCCAACTAGTTTATTCACAGAAAAAACCACTTAAGAACCACACTTCATGCAAAAAGATACAGACAAACCAGAAACAAGGGGTGATTTAACAAAGATGCACGTGCCAAACGGACCAAAGGAATGATTATAACGCTGCAAGAGACCCACTCAGAAACCTAATCTCTTCTTCTGACAATGACACAGAAGGCTTGCTTATGCAGATATTGCCCCTCTGTTTGATGTAATAGGCTTCTATTATTTCACTCTCTAATCTGTCTTTTGATCTTGCAATGAATTTGGTGTTCTCAAAACCAGGACGGCATTTGCAGCTTTTGCAGTGAGTGGCCATGTGGCTGCCATAGCCATTTTTTACAGCAATCTTGTGCTGCCTCACTCTTTCATTGTAGCACTGACCTGTCTGGCCGATATATTCCTTGCCGCAGCTTAGAGGAACAACATACACAACATCAGCCGTGCATTCAGTGGCGCGAATTTGGTGTTTCTTTTTGCACTGCTTAACCTTTCTTACTCTGTTGAAAGTGCAAACGCGCGACAGCTTGCAGAGAGCAGAAAGCACCACGTTGATCTTATATCTGCTGGCCACTTTCTTCAGGTTGTGCGAAAGCCGGTGAATATAGGGAATCACCACCGTCGGTTGTTTTTCTTTATCCTTGTTTTTTTGACCCTGTTCTCCCATCAACATCCGCTTGCGCTTCTTAACCAGGTCCTCACTAATGCTAGTGATGAGGTGTTCTGGGTACCCGGCTTGATGAAAGCGTTCAATTTGCGCATCGAAGCTCTGTGCCATCTCATGCTCACACGATTTATCCAAGGCTGCATTCAAGCATGTCGCAACGATTCCGCGCTTAATTAGCTTGGAATGTGCACTACTAAAAGGCAGTAGCTCTTTGCACGATCTCGGGTTGTAGGACCAACAAACATGGCGGTCCTGCATAAATTGAAGTTTCAAATCAAGAAACTGCAGGCTATTGTTGTGGGGAACTTCATGCGTGAAACGGAGCCCTTTTGATTCACTGGTGAAAATGGTGACTATGTCTTCAAGGATGGCGCTTGGTTTTGAACCTACATGATCGGTTAGCACAATTAGGTAGTCATCCACGTATCTAAATACCCTAACAACGTTAGAGGTCAATAAAAGCCGGTCACTAACACGTTTGTCAACACACGATATATAAATGTCACTTAAAATAGGGGCAAGGGACGACCCAATACAAACACCATCACGCTGAATGTAAAACTGATCACTGAAAAAAACTGCAGTAGATGAAAGGTAAAATTCTAAAAGTGTTAAGAAATCATCACAGCTAATACCTGTCTCGTCCTGAAATGACAGTTCGCCTATGCATGCAATCTTCTCTTTGATACAAATCAACATTTCGGTATGCGGTATGGAATAGTACAAGTCGGTAACATCAATTGAAAAAGCAGACAGTGCTCCAGGCAACCCATTCCTTAGTTCTTGAACAACCTCATTGGAGCTGCGGATAAGAAAGGGGTCGTCTAGCGGAAGGGACTTTAAGTGTCGCTGAAGAAAACGGCCAACGCACAACTGCCAGGATCCTTTCTCGGAAACAATCGTGCGTAGGGGGCACCCTGGCTTATGAGAAACTCGCAGAGTTAGTGTGGACGGCCACAGTCCTTGTCCCAGCAGTGCTGCTCAGCAGGCCGGCGTTCGCAAGCGCGCACTTGTTGTTGTTGTTGTTGTCCTCTAGATAATGGCACGTACCCACTGCGGGGGATTGGCCAAGACACAGGCGGCAACTGATATGTGCACAAAATGTTAAACAAGAAAATAATGGTGGTGAAAATAAAATAATTTTGATAATAATAGCACCGAGCTTCGTCAGCTTCGTCCTCGGTCTTCTTCCTCTCCTTCGGCAGCGCTAGCCGCTGAGGCAGCAAACCCCAACTCTTTTTCTTACAAGAGTAATAAAACACGGAATCAAAACGCCGGCTAAGGGTCATGGCGTACCAGATAGGCGGGCTGGTGACGCGCATGGCCACCCGTGGCGGGGGCATGAGAGAAGCCCACCTGTGCAGGATCATGCAATCCTTCATCACAGGTAGAATCGCGTACGCTTGGCCGTACTATCATCTGCGTCGCAGGGACGAAGAGGCATTTAACAGCATCATTAGAATAACATGCAGTGCAGTCCTTGGCCTGCCGCCGTACGCCAAATCACACGGAGACGCTAGGGGGCAGCCGGCGTTTGCCAGACGTGCGGCGCTTCGGCTACGTCATTTTTTGGCAGGAGCCACGGCTCAAGTCATCGGACCCCATCAATTTTGCTCCCATTGGATTTGGCAAGTTCATCGGCATCTGTGGACACCAATTTCATCTAGGTGGGCCCACTTTTACAAATTTTAGAGCGGTTTTTCCTACCCGCCTCCGGCGCCGACGCTAAGCCTAACAGCTGCGCCGGCGTTCGGCTGCAAGGGAGCCGCTTTCGGCAAGATGGCAGAAACGCTTCTGCAACGCGGCTATGACCCGGACGCCATGTCTTGGTCGACCGTTCCCGTCACTGTGGAACCCAAATCGGCGCCCGCGGACCCGATCCGCAATGCATCTCTCCTCCGTCTACTTGAGCGCCGCTCCAGACGAGAGACCAAGGTAGAGGCGAACGCCACGCCAACCACCGCCAAGGCTCCTGCTACCCGCCAAGCTGGCCGCAAACCCGTGACCAAATGGAGGCCCAAGCCTCTACCAAAATTCAACCAAGACGACTTTGTCATCGTCATCAAGCCCCGGAAATCATTGGCCATCCGGGACGCCTTTGAATACGGCGAACTCGGTGCAGCGTTCGGCGCTTTCCTCGGGGCGCCTAACGCGGCGGCCGAGTTGAGCCTCCTCCAATGCAAGGAGCAAAATTTGATCCTAGCTACCACCCGGAACGCTCACGTCGCAGACCGTCTGCTAGGCGAGTTTTCCATCAAATCGACCAAAGGAGATGTGCCTCTCGCCGGCCATCTGAAAGAACATCAAGAGGACGTCTGCTATGGGGTCATTACGGTGGCCAACCAAGAGACGTCTGAGTCTCTCCAACCTTGCGTGCAGTGGAGGAGCGGCACTTTACTAGATATCCGCAAGTTCGGCTCCTCAAACAAGGCCAGGCTTACCTTTGCCGGCACGGTGAGGCCTCGATACGTGCACTACAACTCCGAGATTGTCACAGTGCAGCCATATTTCCGCACTATTCCGGCCTGCAGCTTGTGTGGAACTGTCGGCCATCGGGTGGACTCTTGCCCCAACCCAACCCAAGACACCTGTGGCCTGTGTGGACAGCAGGCACCCGTAAAAGAGGGGGTGCGGACCCCTCACGAGTGTCAGCCAAAATGTGCGGTTTGTGGTGGTGGCCATGCCACGAACTCGCGGGACTGCACTACAAAATATCGCCATACCAAGCCAGCCGCCCCTAAGGGCGGGAAATCCAGCGGAACGGGCAGGCAGCCACGTCACCCAAGCAGCATCGGCAGCGATGCTTCAAAACGGCAGACGCCTACCAGCGGGAAAGACGCCAAGAGCTGTCAAGTGCCACCAACGCCCCCACACGGCGGCCAGGAGAAGCAAGCCCGCTCCCAAGACAACAATGGCGCGACCGGCTCCTGGGCCAACGCCGTCAAAAATAGGTGAGCGGTTCAGGCAGGGTTGCCTCCTCCTCCCACCTCCTCTCCCCTCCCCCTGGCTCGGCGGCTGACGCTGAGCTCCACAACATTGTAGCTTCTCTCCGGGCACAAAACGAGATGCTACTTGCCAAAATTGAAGCCTTAGAGGCTAAAACAACTCCCCCTCCCCCTAGTAACTCCGACACGGACACTATGGAGAGCGAGACGGCGGCGACGCCGGCTCTGGAACCTTCCCTTGCCGAACTCGAAGCCCGTCTAAATTCCAAATTTGACACCCTGTTGGAGACAGCGATGGAACGCCTCCTCGCTAGAGTCATGGAGGCTATCCCCTCTATGATCGCTCAACACGTCGCGACTAACACCCGCCTTTCTCGCAGAGCCGGTCCTCTTAAGGACGTATCTGATCGGCCCTCCAGATTGTCCCGCCGAGTAAATGACCTTGACGATGACGAAGACAGCTGCCCCCCTCTAGGTGCTGAGCTTCAGCCCCTGGTATCTGGCTCGGGGGTAGCCTCACTTCCACCTCTCACCTCTAAATCTGAGCATGGCGGGACACCCCCGGTGTAGGCGCTCCCCCCTTTCCAAATCGGCTTCCCCCATTATGATTACTCAGTGGAACTGTCGGGGGCTCCGGTCCCGTTCCAAGCGGGCCGACCTCCGACTTTTCCTTTCAACCTTTGAGCATTTGCCAGCCGTGGTTGCCCTCCAAGAGCCAGGGAAAGGCGCCGCACTAACAAATTATACGACGTTCCACCAGGACCCCTCGTCTTGTCTGTTAGTCCATAGAAATTATACAGCCAACCAGGTCGACTTAGACATACAACTTGAATACTCCTATGTAATGGTGACCCTCCTCCCACTGCGAAAGCAGGATGCACCGCTACACATACTCAATGTATACTGCAATCCGAAATTGCCGAATGTATCATTCGCGGACCTCTTTAGCCGCGCGCTGAGAGTTGCGGGTCGGGACCCCCTCCTGATTGTGGGCGATTTCAACGCTCCCGCTCGGATGTGGGGTTACTGTAGTGAAGAGAAGCGGGGACGCAAGTTGGCGGAGCTTGCGTCAACGCTGGGCCTCACTCTTCACACTGACCCCCTCCATCCAACTCGTATAGGCAACTCCGTGACTAGGGATACCTGTCCGGACTTGACCTTCACCCGCAACATTCAGTATGCAGACTGGGTCAACACCGAGGAAACCCTCGGCAGCGACCACTGCCTCCTGAACACAATGATTAGGACCCATCCTTTCGCACGACCAACAACGCAAGCCCGACTCCCAGATTGGACCAAGTTCAGGCAAAATTATAACACTACCACACCCATACATGAGCAAGGCTACCAGTCTGGGTCACAACATTTGGTCTCTTGCCTTCGCTCCTCCGAAACTCAAATTCAACTCTCAGAGGCGGTCTCGGATGTGGACAACCACCTGCTCCACCTCTGGGAGGCCCGGCATTGCCTCGTCCGTCGGTGGCGCCGCCAAAAGCACAACCGAAAACTTAAAGCTCGCATCGCCGAGCTCACTCAACGAGCGGCTGAGTATGCGGCCCAACTCGCCGACTCCAACTGGGTGGCCCGATGCAATACGGCCGCGCGGCAAATGTCCAGCCGGAACACGTGGTGGCTCTTTCGCGCCCTAATTGACCCAACGCAAACACGCATGGAAACTCAAAAACACCTCCAAAGAGCAATACACAGCTTTCAGGGCAACACAACTCAATTGGCGCACAAGCTCCGGGACCAGTACTTGTGCACAACACAGGACCCCCGCGGGCCGGCGTACTCTTATGCAGGTTCTGAGAACGTTGAGCTGGATCAACCGTTCCAGCTCCACGACCTGAGGGCGGCCCTGGCAAAAATGAAACGCGGCACCGCTCCGGGTCGGGACAAAATTACAGTCAAATTGTTAGCCAACCTCCCCGACCTAGCATACCTGTCTTTATTGAATTACATTAACTCAATCTGGCTTGGGGAAGTGCCACTCCCCATCGAGTGGAAGACCGCCCTGGTCACCTTCATTCCTAAAGCTGGGAAGGCCATCAACACGGACAACCTCCGCCCCATCTCTCTGACTTCCTGTGTGGGCAAACTCATGGAGACGATGGTACGTGACAGGTTGTCCGAGTTCATGGAATCCAAACACCTTTTCGCAGACACCATGTTCGGGTTTCGCCCACAAAGATCTGCACAGGATGTCCTGCTACAACTAAATCGGGATGTCCTCGACCCCGTCGAATGCCCTCACAATGACAAGGTCGTACTCGCCTGGGATTTGAAGGGTGCATTCGACAACGTTACCCACGAGATCATTCTCACCCACCTCTCTCAAACTAACTGCGGCAAAAACGCCTTTCAATACATTCGGCAATTTTTAACCGACAGACAATCTTACATTCGAGTCCAGGATAAAGAACATGGCCCTTTTCATTTAGGAACCAGGGGTACACCCCAGGGCACGGTGCTGTCTCCCCTGTTGTTCAATTTGGCTATGATGCGCCTACCGGCCCAGCTGGGCGCTGTCGCCGGTGTGCAGCATGCGCTGTACGCCGATGACATCACCCTGTGGGCTACACAGGGTTCCCTTGGAGACATTGAGGCCAACCTGCAGTAGGCGGCGACCATAGTGGACCGTTATGCTCGCCGCTGCGGCCTCCAATGCTCCACCCAAAAGTCTGAATTTGTGCACATACGCCCCTCACCAAAGTGCACAGCCAAAATTTCATTGTCTCTTGAGACAGGTCCAATTCCTGAAAATATCGAAGTCCGGGTACTGGGGCTCTTCATACATCAAAACAGACGGTCAGAAACAACATTGGCCAAACTCCGTCAGGTGGGGGACCAGGTGGGCCGCTTGGTCCGCCGGGTTTCTAACAAGCGCGGGGGGTTACGATGTAAGGACGCCTTGCGGCTGGCGCATGCATTTGTAACCAGTCGAATTCTGTATTCGACTCCATACCTCCACCTGCGGAAGCAAGACGAGGATTCACTCGAAGTCATCCTCCGCAAAATTATTAAGCGAGCTCTGGGCCTCCCCGTGAACACCTCCAACAAGCGCCTCCTGGGGCTGGGCATGGTGAACACATTTCGGGAGCTCCGGGAAGCCCACTTGACCAACCAATACACACGTCTCTCAAAGACATCGTCGGGTCGCCGCCTGCTTGCCCGACTGCACATCCAACACACCACTCTTATGGAAGAGCGCGTACGTATTCCATCCCAGTGGAGATGCGCCCTCCACGTGCGCCCTCTTCCCGCGAACATGAACCGTGAAGACCATAATGGCCGGCGCCTGGCGCGGGTGGAAGCCCTGGCCAGCCACTATGGATCGAAACCCGGCATATTCTACGTGGATGCCTCCGGCCCCCACCACGGGGGATGGTACACGGCCGCAGTCGTCCACCAATCCAAAACAGTGAACGGCCTTACTTTCCGAGCCCGTGACATAACACACGCGGAGTAGGTCGCCATTGCGTTGGCTGCATCTGATTCCAATTCAAAAACAATTATTTCCGACTCGCGAGGGGCATGTCGGAACGTCGAGCAGGGCTGGGTACCATATCTAGCCTACCGCATTCTCCAAAACAGCGTCTACACCGGGGACCCCGCGCACCGGCGTATCGTTTGGGCTCCTGCTCACATGGGCCTTGAGGGAAATGAGGCAGCTGACGCCGCCGCCCGCGCGCTCTCTCACCGGACATTCCCCTCCGACCCCGACGATCAGGAACTCGAATTCACTCCCGCTTACTCCTTTAAAGACATTGTTTTACATTATCAATCTGGCCATGGTCTTTATCCCCGCCCGTGTAAAGGTCTCTCAAAGGCGGAGGAGCGGCTTTTGCTTCGCCTGTATACCAATAATTTGCTGTGCCCGGCAGCTCTCAAACACTTCGACCCTTCTTTCTCGGGCAGCTGTCCGCACTGTGCGGAGAAGTCTTCGGACATTTACCACATGGTGTGGGCCTGCCCCTCCAACCCTGCTATCCCCCCTAACCCCAACCCAACCCGGGAGGACTGGGAGGCGACCCTGTTCGGCTGCTCTGACCTGCAGGCCCAACGGGCCTTGGTCGCGCGAGCCCGGGCGGCGGCCGACGCCACTGGGGTCCCGAACTAGGGACCTCCACCTAGTACTTGTAAGGGCTGGCCCCCTCTGGGTCAGCTCATGCAATACCTCCAGTAGTGCATGTGTAAATAAATGTTTTCCACCACCACCAACTCACACCGACTGCTGCAGTTGGGTATTTTTACTGTTTATATGGTTTATGAGCTTCAACGTCCCAAAACGACTGAGGCTATGAGGGGCGCCGTAGAGAAGGGCTCCGGAAATTTCGACCACCTACGGTGTTTGAACGTGCACTGATCTCGCACAGTACAAGGCCCTCTAGAATTTCGCCACAATCGAAATTCCACCCCCGCGGCCAGGATCCAACCTGCGGCTTTCGGGTCAGCAGCTGAACGCGATTAGCACTGAGGCACTACAACGGCAGGATGGTTTGTAAGGTTTGAGGCACCAAACCAACTCACGCTATGAGGGACACTGTATACTGGAAAGCTCTAGGCGATTTTGGCGTCCTGGGCTTCTTTAACGTGCACTCAGGTCGCACACTGCACGAGTCTCTAGAATTTTGCCTCCATCGAAAACCGACCTCCGCGGCCGGGATCGATCCCGCATCTTCCGGGCCAGACGCCGAGCACATAACCACTGCGCCACCGCGACACAAACGCGCACACACAGCCAGCTTTTCTTGTAATTGGACTAGCACTGCTTTCCCACTAAATGTTCGTCTTCCGCTCCTACCCACTCAACCCTAAAGAAGCTGCCGAGGTAGCACCGGACGGCAGTCCTTTCGTAGCAATTTAGTCGTACGGTTTGTCTTCTCTTCATAATTCAGATCTCGACGCGGCAGATCTCTCCCGAAATGTTCTCGTTCTAGTGCTTAGAAAGTACCGCGAAGTGAGTCATATAAATTTAGTAAAAACCATTTATCTCTTACTTGAATTCCACAGACAATGAAGTCGGTGGAAAAACAAAAAAAAAATAAACAGCTGCCGTAGTGGCGGGCTTCCGAATATTTTGGGTGACGTGGATATTCTGAAACTTACTAAATCCGCATCCCCGGGCTCACCAGTTGACCGTCCTATTTATTCACTGATCCATTCCAGAGGGCCGAACGAATTCTAGTACCACCGCAGCCTCGGCAACAAAGGCATTTTGCCGCTATGAGAAACCCGGCAGCGCAATGACCAACGGCTGTTGCAAATAATTGCTCATGAATAGGCTGCGCAAATCGGGCCCATCCTGGTGCTGGCGGAATGATGCAGGATTGCTTCATAGCGCTGTACCAAACGTATGACCCCAAGCAATGTCAGGCACGGATAACTAATTACGCTCAACTTGCTTTTTTTAAGCCGCAGCTCTTTACCCTCCCCCCCCCCCCCCCCCCCCCACTAAGCTGCTCGTCTACAAAGACAGAGTGCTCGGGTTTCAACCCAACTGCGGCAGCCGCATTTCGATTGAGGTGACGCCCGCGTGCTGAGTGATGTTAGTGTGCGTTAACGATCCCCAGGTGGTCGAAATAATTCTGGAGCCCTCCACTTCGACATCTCTTTCTTCCTTTCTTCTTTGACTCAATCCTTTATCAGTCCCCTTACCGTACGATTCGGGTGTCCCTTGATTGATTGATTACTTGATTGATTGATTGATTGATTGATTGAGGCAACTTTTATTAACGTCAGAAAAAGGCCGCCTCCCTCATGCCTTTGCATGTGGACCTGGGCAGATGGGGAGTCATGCGCCCGCGGATTAGAGGATTAGAGGCCGCCCATCGCTTGTTGCGGGCTCTTTCGCAAAATGGATGGTGCGTCGCTGTGTGCGAGGGTTCGCGCTTCGCAGCAGAGTCACCCGGGCTTCTCTACTTAAAATATTTTGTCCCACCCCTGCGGATTGTGGTAAAAATTGGTTTTTGGGGAAAGGAAATGGCGCAGTATCTGTCTCGCATACCTCGGCGGACACCTGAACCGCGCCGTAAGGGAAGGGAGGAAGGTAGGAGTAAAAGAAGAAAGAGAGAAAGAAGTGCCGTGGTGGAGGTCTCCGGGGTAATTTCGACCACCTGGGGATCTTTAACATGCACTAACATCGCTCAGCGCATGGGCGCCTCTTCAGTTTTGCCAGCAGCGGCCATGTCAACTTCAATAACACAGTGGAACTGTAGAGGCTTTAAGGACCGCACTAACCGGGCCAATTTCCGCCTCTACCTTGAAACTTTCGAGTCCTTACCAGCCGTGGTTGCCCTCCAAGAGCCAGGCCTGGGCGCCACAATTTCAAATTACACGACGTTCCTACGGGATCCCGCGTCTTGTCTTCTCGTTCACAAAGACTACACAGCCAATCTAGTGAATCTCGACCTCCAACTAGAGTACTCTGATGTAATGGTGACCCTCCTACCAGACCGCCGCAGGGACCCACCGTTGCATATACTCAACGTGTACTGCTCTCCCAAACTAAAGCGAGTGACTTTTGCGGACCTCTTTAGCCGCGCGCTAAGAGTAGCGGGACGCGATCCCCTGCTGATTGTGGGCGACTTTAACGCTCCCAGTCAGCAGTGGAGGTATCGCAAGGAGGAGTCGCGCGGGCGTAAGCTGGCGAAGCTTGCGTCCATGTTGGGCCTCACCCTCCACACGGACCCTGTCCACCCAACCCGGCTAGGAAATTCCGTGACACGGGATACGTGTCCGGACTTAACCTTCACTCGCAACATACGACACGCAGACTGGCTCAACACCAAGGAGTCCCTCGGTAGCGACCACTGCATCATTAACACTACACTATGCACACGCCCCCTCAAGCGTCCCAGAACACAATCCCATATCTCAGATTGGACGAAATTCAGGCAAAATTTTAACTCACTTGATAATACACCCATTTCCGCGAAAGGCTACACAGCATGGTCCCAACAGCTGCTGGCACACCTTTCCTCGCATGAAACACGCATCCAGCTCTCAGAGGCGGTTACGGACGTGGATAACCACCTTCTACACCTCTGGGAAGCCCGTCGCAGCCTCGTCCGCCGTTGGCGACGCCAGAACCACAATATAAAGCTTAAAGCTCGAATTGCCGAGCTTACCCAGAAAGCAGCAGAGTACGCGGCCCAACTCGCCGACTCCAACTGGGTAGATAGATGCAACACGGCCGCGCGACAAATGTCCAGCCGAAACAC
The DNA here is from genome assembly GCF_055824585.1 of Amblyomma mixtum. Classification (NCBI taxonomy): domain Eukaryota; kingdom Metazoa; phylum Arthropoda; class Arachnida; order Ixodida; family Ixodidae; genus Amblyomma; species Amblyomma mixtum. The sequence continues at coordinate 133,364,563 of NC_143018.1, read as the reverse complement.
GTGGCGTCTCTTTCGAGCCCTAATCGACCCAACCCAAACACGAACCGAAACACAAAAACATTTGCAGCGAGCCATGCACGCTTTTCCTGGCAACACGACTCAACTGGCACAGAAACTTCGGGACCAGTATTTGTGTACAGCCCATGACCCCCGTGGATCTGCGTACTCTTATGCAGGCAGAGAGAACAGGGAGCTGGATCAACCTTTCCAGCTCCATGATCTGCAGGCGGCTCTTGCCAAAATGAAACGGGGCACTGCGCCAGGACGGGATAAGGTCACCGTCAAGCTTTTGACGAACCTGGCCGACTTGGCATACCAGTCCGTCCTGGAATACGTCAATGCGATTTGGCGCGGGGACACCCCCCTACCAATCGAATGGAAGACGGATTTGGTCACTTTTATTCCTAAAGCTGGCAAACCAATTGACACAGATAACCTTCGCCCCATCTCTCTCACCTCATGTGTGAGCAAACTAATGGAGACGATGGTGCGGGATCGGTTATCTACATATCTTGAACTCAAACAAGTCTTTGCGAGCACCATGTTCGGATTCCGCCCACACAGATCCGCACAGGATGTCCTCCTGCAACTCAATCGGGAAGTCCTTGACCCCCTCGAATGCCTCCATAATGACCGGGTAGTACTCGCCTTGGATCTTAAAGGGGCATTTGACAATGTAACACATGACATCATACTCACTAACCTAAGTCACACCGACTGTGACCTCAACACATTCCAATACATAAGCCAATTTTTAATGGATCGTCAATCCTACATTCGAATTCAAGATAGAGACCATGGTCCTTACCTACTCGCCACGCGGGGAACCCCTCAAGGCGCGAGACTTTCCCCGCTGCTCTTCAATCTGGCCATGATGCACCTGCCGGCCCAGCTGAGTGGTGTCGCCGGCGTGCAGCACGCCCTGTACGCCGATGACATCACTCTGTGGGCCACGCAGGGCAGCACAGGAGACATTGAAACCAGCCTGCAAACAGCGGCGACGATAGTAGACCGCTACGCCCGTCGCTGCGGTCTTCAATGTTCCCCTCAAAAATCGGAATTTGTGCACCTCCGCCCCTCACAGATGTGCACAACTAAAATATCTATCTCTTTTGAGAGTGGTCCCATACGCGAAAGTGATGAGATACGGGTACTCCGGCCCTACATCCACAAACACAGGCGGCCAGACACTACATTGGCCAAACTCCGTAAGGTGGGGGACCAGGTGGGCCGCATGGTCCGCCGGGTTTCCAACAAACGAGGAGGGTTACGAAGTAAGGATGCCTTGCGCCTGGCAAAAGCCTTCGTAACTACTCGAATTCTCTATTCGACTCCTTATCTCCAGCTACGGAAACAAGAGGAGAACGCCCTTGATGTCATCCTTCGCAAAATTGTTAAACGTGCCCTTGACCTCCACATCACTACTTCAAACAGCCGGCTTATGGCTCTTGGGGTGGTGAATACTTTCCGGGAGCTCCGGGAGGCGCACCTTACAAACCAGTACACGCGCTTGTCGCTAACGGAGCCGGGTCGCCGCCTTCTTGCTCGACTCCATATCCAACACACCCCTCCAATGGAAGACAGGTTTCGTATCCCGGAACTGTGGAGACGTGCCCTCCACGTGCGGCCTCTTCCAGCAAACCTGTCACGTGAATAAGTACAACGTGTTGTCGGGCTAGTTGGTTGAATACTTCAGACATGCTAGTTGCGCGAAACACACACACACACAACACACACACCCGTAACCTGTCTTGTGTGTGTGTGTTTCGCGCAACTACCATGTCTGAACTGTCACATGAAGACCATAATGGTCGGCGCCTGGCACGAGCGGAAGCGCTAGCCCGATATTATGGCAACAGAACAGGTGTATACTACGTGGACGCCTCCGGCCCTCACCACGGGGGATGGTACACGGCCGCGGCAGTTCACAACAGCAACACAGTTAACGGCCTAACTTTCAGAGCCCGCAGTGCAACACAAGCAGAAGAGGTCGCGATTGCTCTCCCGGCCTCACATTCCAATTCAAAATACATAATCACCGACTCGCGAGGGGCCTGTCGGAACATTGAACAAGGCTGGACTCCCTTCCTAGCCTATTGAATATACCAAAATTGCATACGGGATACGGACCCCGCACACCGTTACCTCATATGGGCGCCTGCTCATCAGGGGTTGGCAGGAAACGAGGCAGCAGACGCAGCCGCCCGCGCGCTCTCTCACCGGGCTGTTTTCTCCTCCCCATCCGATCAGGAACCCGATTTTAATCCGGTCTATACATTCAAAGATATTACAACATATTATCCTGCGCAAACACGATGATGACCAACTGGAGGTCATCCTGCGGAAAGTCATCAAGCGGGCTCTCGATCTCCCGGTCACCACGTCCAACCAGAGACTTCTGGCCTTGGGCGTGGTGAACACATTCCGGGAGCTTCGAGAAGCCCACTTAGTCAACCAATACACGCGTCTTTCACAGACCACGTCCGGTTGCCGCCTCTTGGACCGGCTACACATCAAACTACTACCACTTTGAGGAAAAGGAGAAAGTGCCAGAACCCTGGAGACGCGCCCTCCGGGTCCGACCCCTTCCCCGCAACATGTCTAGAGAAGGCCATAGCGGTCGTCGCCAGGCGCGCGCGGAAGCGTTGGCGCGATATTTGCGCACGAGAGTTTGTGTCGTCCCTGTTTTGTCCAGTCTTTCCAAAAGCGCAATTATGTTTGAACAAGAACATGTGTATTACGTGGACGTTGCCGGCCCACACCACGGAGGGTGGTACACGGGCGCAGTCGTACATAACACAAACACAGTTAGCGGGCTCACTTTCAAAGCCTACAGCGCAACACACGCGGAGGAGATTGCCATTGCTCTGGCTCTCACGAATCCCAAGTCAAAACACATCATCACCGACTTCCGAGGGGCCTGTCGGAACTACGAGTTGGGCTGGGCTCCCCCGCTTGCCTGGCGCATACTGGTATATAGCTGTCGATCTGAAGATCCAACTCCACGCAACCTGATTTGGGCTCCCGGTCACCAGGGACTCCAGGGAAACGAACAGGCCGATCAGGCCGCCCGCGCACTCTCTCCCCGGGCTATCTCCCTGTCCTTGGAAGGGTACTCCCAATCAGACAATCTGGCCATTACATTCAAACAAATCACCGATTACTACAAGGAGGAGCACCGGCGCTACCCGGCCCCTTGTAAGAGTCTGGATCGCGCTGACGACCGCCTCCTCATCAAAATTCTCACTAACACTGTACTGTGCCCGGCGGTGCTTAAACATTTCAATACATCCTTTGATGGCACGTGCCAGTTCTGTGGGGAGGTGGCTGACACCTTCCAGATGGTTTGGGCGTGTCAATCTAACCCATCTATCCCCCCCAACCCCAACCCCACCAGAGAGGACTGGGAAGCGGCCCTGCTCGGCTGTCAAGACCTAAAGAGCGAAAAGGCCTTGGTTCAACGGACGCGGGCGGCGATGCTTGCCAATGGGGCCCCGGAATAGAGGCTCCACCTAGTACTGTGAGGGGAAAGAGCCAATAGGGTCCTACCCCAATCACCTTTCTGTAAAAAAATTTAATTGCCCATAAATGTTTTTCACCACCACCACCACCACCACCATCGAAACGCGGCCGCGGCTGTCGGGTTCGAATCCGAGTACTCCGGCTGGGTAGAGGAGCGCCTTACCACTGAGCCATCCTAGCTGGTCGGATTGTGGGCACTCCCAAATTATGGAGTCGGGTGTCCCTCTGGACCCATAGTGTTTTCACTGATCGTTGTCCTTAAAGGGGTGGAGACACCAAATTTGTGGTTCGTGTGTTCTTAGTTTCAAACGTTTCTTATGGCTCCAGGAAGCATGATACACACTCAGATTCATATATTCACAGTGAATAATTTATTATCGCATTTTTAGGTGAACGATTTTCGGTTTCGGTTTCGGAACGCCGAGTTGGACAGTGACGTCACAGAGGGGGAAGATCAACTACTTCGCTTGGTCACGTGGGTCCACAAAAGTTGTGACGCACCTACTGCTGCATCGTCTGCTTTCTCACACACGTGCTGACCAGCGCATGAAAAAAACAACAGCATGTCTAGTACCAGCAGCTCGGATTCTGACGGATCTGAATCCAATGACTGAGGACATCGACTTTTTTTTATCGCACGCTAATATCGCCTTCGCGGGTTCGCGTGAGGATGCGAAGCACTTTGCAAAATGCCAGTAAGCATCGCTGCGCCGCTCTACCCAAGCTGCGCCCACAACCGGTGTCACACTTCGCCGCCGTGCAGCAGTACCTGAGCGCTGCTTGGGATGGTGTACAAATATCACAAGAAAAGACAAAATCGCCTTGTTATCAGAACTGCCAGCTATACTCGAGCAGCGACAAAGCATGCCTGCTTATGTTGGGAGCTTTCGGCAACGGCACCGCTCGCGGGCGCTCCGGGCGACGAGCTCTGCTGCTGCCTGGCTGCCGTGGTCGTCGCTAGGCCTATAGCCTGTTTCGCAAGCGGCTGGCGCTTTGGAAGTCGCCTGCGCTATAATAAAAGGAATTCTTTTCACAAATAGCTTTAGTGTCAACAGCATCATCTCACAATAAAATAATAGTATGGTCAATCTCCTCGACGGCTTCGGCAGCGGAGCTAGCGGGCGCCAGGCGAGCCGGACCCCAACGTCGGGCCATCTGCGAGGCGGTTCTGGCAAGAAAATATCTCATATCACTGTTGTTACCTCTACCAGCAGCTCAGTATTGGTCAGTGATCCTCAAAAATGACACTTTTTTCACATTTCTTGTACCATGGTTTATTATTTACGTCAAGAACACTCCCTAGCTCGCTTTTATGACGTCGGCAGACGGTATCCAGGCTGGCCGACCGGCTGGCAGGCACGGCGTACTTCACGTCCGCACAAAACAGCCATGCTACCAGTAAGGATGCTTCCTAGATTCGAGATACGACAGCATGACTGTACTAAAAGTGGATCTTTCGGCAACGACACTGCCTGCGGCAACGCCGGGCGACGACCTGCGCGCTGGTCCCAGACTGCCCTAGTCGTCGCTAGGCCTAAGCTGGTTTCACATCCAACTCCGCAGCTGAGGGCGCTTCGGGACTGGCCAGCGCTCAGAAACGTGCTCCGCTCGGCACCCCTTTGCTGTGAACTCGTCCCACAATAAAAGATATGTTCGATTTCCACGACGTCTTCAGCAACAGAGCTAGCAGACGGCAGGCGAACCGCACCAGGTAGCAACAGCACAAAACCGGCTATGGGATGAAATTTGCTTGCATCGCAGTCATCACTTCTATCAGGAACTCGGTATTTGCCAACGATCGTCAGAAACGATGCATTTTTGATATTCATATATCCCAGGGTTTGCTATGAACGTGAACAAACAATACTGTCGCGTTCTTCGGATGCCGGTGGTCGGCACGAAGGCTGGCGCAGGCCGCCCGGCTCCAAGGAGTGCGCCCTACTTCATCATGACGCTGCCGCTCTCCGGGCTCGCATTGGCTGCCGCTTCCCGTCGTTGCGTTTGTCGCGAGCGGCTCGCCGTTGACATCTAGCAGGCCGGACGCAGGCGACGAGCTGCAATCGGACGCTGCGACGCTGTTCGCAACGGCGCGCCGCAAACCGAGCGAGCGGCGGTTAGCAGCAAATGCGGCTCGCTGGTGCGTCGACTGCGCTCACGCGGCTGTGCCCCGCTCATCATACGTCACTGCATTTTGGTATGACGTCACTAAAACTTTAATTTCTTTACCCCCTTGTGACGTCAGCGTTGATGGCGCAAGCGATGGGTCTAGATCGTGAGAGTGAGCATTTAGGTAATCTTTGGAACCGAATTAAAATATTTTTTAAACGTTTGTTGCGTCCGACACCTGGCTGTGAGCGCCCTTGTATACATAGGAATCCCATAGCAGGCTTTTTATAGCTTGAAAATTTGGTGTCTCCACCCCTTTAAGCTCTGGTAGCACGTTAAACGCCCAGACCGGGTACATAAAGGTATTAGTTTAAAGTCTCCTTCACGCGACAATTTCTTTATTATTTAGGCTAACACCTGAACGGGTACCAGTCCGCGTCGCAATATATAATCGTTTATGAATGCCCCGTAACTTTGCAGACGCTCGTCTTATGCCCAGTGAGCGGAGGGACTCACGAGCTAGCCCGAGAACTCTACTACCGAGATGTTGAGACAGATACCATGTCATTTACCTTCCTCGAAAGAAAAAAAAATCAATTAGCCTGTAGCGACCCGCGCTGCCGATGATGATGATGATGAAAACTTTATTTGGAACAAGGGAGTTTTGGACACGTCGGCCCTTGGGCCCCCGCACGGCCCCACTGCACTCAAACGTTCATGTCCCGGAGGCTCATGACGCTGGCAGCCCGGCATGTGGCGATGGTTTGCTTGGCCGGACCCTCGGAGCGCAGCAGGATCTCCCCAAGCCTCCCAAGTGGTAAGGTGCTCCAGGCCCCGCGGGGGAGGATCCGCCGGGCAGAGGAAAGAATATGGTCGAGAGTGGCTTTGGGGTGGTGGCAGAGGGTACAGGAAGGGTTCGTGTGGACTGAGTGATATCGCGAGCGTATCTAAGGGGAGGGCAAAGTGCGTGTTTGGAGCCGCCTCCAAAGTGTCTGATGGTAATTGTCTAGGGAGGTATGAGGTGGGGGGTAGAGCCGACGCTCGGCTTTGCAGACTTGAGTCATTTCACTGAATGAGTGCATGCGCTCCCGCGAGAACCCCAGGTTGGAGGCCGCCGGTGCCCGGTTGAGAGAAGCTCAGGCTACAGCGTTGGCGGCCTCGTTTCCGGGATTCCCGGAGTGGGCAGGCACCCATATCGGCTCCACATGGCGGGGCGGGTGCGCGGCGAGGGAGTCCAGTATGCGAAATGCAGGGACGTGAACTCTCCCGCGAGCAAAATTTAGTATGGCAGTTTTAGAATCTGACAGTATATATCGAGCCACCGTGCGTGTGATGGCCAGGGCAATGGCGGCCTCTTCGGCCTCCTCGGAAGTGGCAGCGGGGGATATGTGAAGGGTGGCATTCGGTTGGAGGGAGGGGTTTGTGATGGCTACAACCGCGTCTTCGCCTGTGCATGCAGCATCCACCCAAACGGCAAACGGTTCCGCGCCATAGTGTTTGTGGAGCGCCCGAGCGCGAGCTCTGCGTCGGGGTTCGTGGTAGATGGGGTGCAAGTTTTTGGGGAGAGGTTTGATAAGTAGTTCGCGGTGAATATGGCGGGGGACATGGAGTTGTGTCGGATCCGTGACTGGTAGGCGTATACCGAGGGTGTGTAGGATGTGTCTCCCGGTGGTGGTTCTCGCGAGACATATGTATTGTGTCTGTCGGTGGGCCTCGATAAGCTCCCCTATCGTATTGTGTAGGCCTAGTTGAAGAAGTTTTTCGGTTGACGTATTCAGGGGTAGGTGTAGCGCTGTCTTAAATGCTGTTCGAATCATGGCATCCAGGGTGGAGATTTCCCCGGCCTGGAGTTTCAGGTAGGGGAGCGTGAAGATAAAGCGGCTGAGGACGAAGGCATGAATGAGACGACATAGGTCATGCTCCTTCCTGCCCCGGTGGTGTGCACAAACGCGGCGGATTAGGTGGGGTATCGACACAGTTGTGTGCTTGAGTTTCCGTATGGTGAGTGTTTTTCCCGTTGTTCTGGATGTGGAAGCCAAATACCCGGAGAGTGTTTACCTCCGGAATGGGCCGGTTTTCCAGTGTCACGGTGAGGGGGGCTGTGTAGCACTTTCGTGTTGTGGGGCGGATTATGACGCGCTCCGACTTCTCCGGTGAGCAGGAGAGTCTGATACTCCGCGCATGCGTTTGGGTGAGGATAGCTGCGGACTGTAGGGTGTTCTCTTTATCTCCATCAGTGCCATGGGTGGTCCATAGCGTGATATCATTGGCATAGAGTGTATGCCCAAGGTGAGGGATGGTTTGTAGCTTGCGGGCAATGGAATGAGAGCGACATTGAAGGGGAAAGGGGAGAGGACGGACCCCTAGGGGGTTCCGACCCAACTAAGGGTGTATGGGGGGGAGATGGGGGGACCGAAGTGAATTTCGGCCGTGCGGTTAGTGAGGAATGTTTGAATATAGGTGTACATACGTTCGCCTATGTTCAAGGGGGAGAGAACCGCCATGATCGCTTGATGGTTGAGGCGATCAAAGGCCTTGGAGAGACCCAAAGCTAGCACAGATTTTGTGTGACCCGGAATGAGGGGGCCGAAAATGTCCTGCGTGAGTGGGAGCATGGCGTCTATGACTAAAACCTATCCAAATCCCCAATTGTGTAGCTTCTATGCGGATGGACTCTACTCAGACAAATGCAAAAATTGTGATGCGAAAGCCGATCTAAATCATATGATCTCGAACTGTCCGCAGTCCCTACCCGCGAGTCGCTTCATTACCGACTATGATCATTGGGAGGCTCTATTGCTCATCCCCGACCCGGGGACACAGATCAAGCTCCTCCAGCTGGCTGAAGACGCCGCCGCTGCCCAAGGGATAGCGGCCGCCGTTTAAGCGGGGGCCGACTTCGGGTCGCTCCACCATATCCGCTGTAAATAAAGTTCCACCACCACCACCACAAAGGCTGTGATGGGTTCAACTTAACTTAATCACCTGGTATATCTGCGGGAACGACATGGTTCACTTCAGCAAAATGTTCACTGACAAACAGAAGAAAAAGAGTGGTTAGCGAGAAAATTCCCTCTTGCATGCCGTAGACTCTGGGATGGTGATATAGGAATCGAAAGGGACTGGAAAAATAGATAAATTCGTTGCATTTTGGCGCCCACGATGCTGTAGGTGCTGTAGATTCATTAAACATCATTATGGAGCTAGGCGCTGCATAGCCTGCATATTTAAACGCTTGAAGGTTCTTTCAATTTCACAGATATATAATTTAAAAAATATGAAAGTAAGCGGGCGTGGTGTGTGCAGGCAGACTTAAGAGCAAAACGGAGATTACGAGCTCATTATGTATGAATAAGTACACAACTACCTAAGATTAACTAGTCACATTTTTTTCACATTTCAGGGCCGAAGGTGATAACAAAAAAAATAAATTAGTTTGGTTTTGTTTTATGGGGTCTAATGTCCCAAAGCGGCCAAGGCTACGAAGGACGCCGTAGTGCGGGGCTCCTGATAATTTCGACCACCTGGTGTTATTCAAACGTCCACCGACGTCGTCTTCCGCCTCCATTTAAATGTGACCGCCTTAGCCGGAATAGAACTCGCGTCTTTCTGGTCAGAAGCCGAACACTATAACCACTGAGCCACCGCGGCGGATGTAGAGAACTATACAGCCAAGCGCACTTGTAACGAACCTGAGGGTAGTGCGGATTGCGTTGCATCCGAGGTTCGTAGTAAGCGGACTTTTGATTTTCAGCCAGAAATGCGAAGTCCGGCGAAACAAACATTTGTTCCTCAGAAACGTTAGTTATCCGCGTCGGCTTCCTCAAATTAAACCATACCACTACGCTTTCCAAGCTCCGCAGAGCGGGCATACGTATGCTTCTGTCCAAGGCCAACTAATAAACCGCTTTAAGAACACGATTTAACTAATCCGGGTTGAAGCATTCTTGGCAATCGGTGGCAGCTCGGCATTCTAGTCAACAGATCCTTGGCAGTCGGCGAGTGCTCGTACTTCGCGTACAGTGGCTTCGTCTGTGTATCGCTTTGCAATATCGCCGTCATGATCCGCACCTCTCGAAGTCATCCTAGGCGAAATCACGTCCAGCGATCTGTGCGTCAACGACGCGGTGTTACAATTCAACATGTGTCAAATCACGCACATTTTCAACAGCGTCTTATGTCGTTTATTGGCCCATGAACTGTGCTTCAGGGAGGCAATTTGCTATTCACTCCGCCGTAACCCGCATCGACACGGCCTCATTCATTTCCACTGCTGCGATCAAATATATCCGACCCGTAACATCGCCACCTTTTGCGTCATTTCGTATGAGCATGCGCTATATACAGCACCGATGCTGAGACATCTTGATCGCTTGATTGACACCCATTTTCAGTGGCTGAATCTTGCACTTTTTATTCGGTTGCGAGAAGTGCATTGGCACCGTATTCAGAGAAAGAGATTTGTCAAGAACGTATTTTTCCATAATTTTCGCCATGTCAGGGATGAGTTAACAATTAACTCGACCAGATAGTCGTCCATCGCCCTTATGAAGCTCATGCTTGGTTTATGCTCCATGGATTAGAACCAAAAGTGAAGCATTACGCAGGATTTTAAAATCTTCTTGAAAATCTCAGTTGGCTGGACTTGCGCATGAGAATGGACAGTCACCTGTCGAGCCGCCGCGGTGGCTCAGCGGTTATGGTGCTCGGCTGCTGACCCGAACGACGCGGGTTCGATCCCGGCCGCGGCGGTTGAATTTCTTTGGAGGAGAAATTCTAGAGGCCCGTGTACCGTGCGATGTCAGTGCACGTTAAAGAGCCCCAGGTGGTCGAACTTTCCAGAGCCCTCCACTACGGCGTCTCTCATAGCCTTAGTTGCTTTGGGACGTTAAATATCCCATAAACCAACCAACCAGTCACCTGTCGCAGTCGTACTTCCTCGTTAACGCGAAAGTTTGCGGTGCCTTACAGGATCGCAGGCGTCGCCTTTCAAGGCATTGAAATTCGGAATTGAAAATTTTGCATGGAACCGACGCATAGAATATTTAACCTTAAAGTCATCTAGAACGCTGAACATCATTAGACGAAATTTTTATAAAGCGCCCACAAAAGTAAAAGAACACCTATGCGTAACTAATGTTTGTCCAATACTCGAGTATGCTTGTGCAGCATGGGACCCCTCAAAGCTCTTATCTTGTGGAAAAACTTGAACGCATCCAATACTGCGCTGCCAGGTTTCTTTCTGGCAGCTATAACTTCCGCAGTAGCGTCACATTAGTTAAAGAAAACCTTAGGTGGAGAACACTGGCTCACCGGAGACTAACCGCAAAAATTCAGGGGCACTTTGACTGTCTAAAGTGCGTAGAGGCGAAAGCGTTTTCCGCACCACTTTGACTGCTTCTGTGGCACTGGTGGCGTCACATGTGACGAGAAATCACTAATTAATGGTTAATTACTAATTTATGTCTGAATACTAATTAACTGCTAATTAATGTCGCTTAAGCTTCGCCTTTAGGAGAGGAACGCGACAGCGTGTTGTAGCGCTGCCAGGGAGTCCACGGAACGCCACCACCAGTTCGGCGCGATGCCTTGCCCTTTGAACGCTTTTTGAGGAAAGGAAAGGGCGCAGTAATTCTCTGTGATCTCGGTGGACACCTGTACCGCACCGTAGAGGAAGGGACGAAGTGGGAGTGGAAGAAGAAAGACAAAGATGGCCCGTAATGAAGAAAATGAATTTTGTAATTGAGGAAAGGAAATTACGCAGTAACTGTCTCACACATCTCGGTGGACACCCGTCAAAATTCAGGGGGGCACTTTTTTGACCTAAATTGCGGTCACTGATGTGTGGTTAAGATGTTAAGCTTCGCCTCTAAGAGTGGAACGTGACAGCGTCTTGCAACGCTTTCAGGAGTCCATAGAACGCCATCGCCCATTCGGTTCTACGCCTCACTCGTCGGTAAATTGATTTTTGAGGAAAGCAAATGTATCTGTCTCTCATATCTCGGTGGACACCTAAACCTCGCCGGAAGGGAAGGGAGGAGGATGAGAGTGAGCGAAGACACCGTATTCACTAGACGCACCTTTGTTCTTCCCAAACAATCGAGCCGGCATTCGAGCTTCCGGCCACCGAGCGTGACGGACGCAGGATCACGAGCTCCGGCGGAGCGGCGATAGCGGCACTTGCTGGCCGCGGAAACAGGTTTGCCGACGCAGATCAGGAATACGAAATTGTTTTGCCTACCCTGCCTACAGGTCGCGTTGTTCTTAACGCGGTGTTTCTTCACGGAGACGTGAGAGCGAGTCCCCACAGGGTGGAAGATTTTCGGGATGCCCTGGCCAACGCTGGTGCGCTCCCCGACGTCGTGGCGTTGGGGGCGTATCAGATTAACCACGTTTGGGCGGTGACGATGAGCACCTCAGAAGCTGCGAAGAAACATGCTGCCTGCGAAGAGCTACAAGTGAAAGGGCGCCGGCGCATTATTTTCGACCCTGAAGATCAGCAGGTAAAGCTGCGCCTGCATTGGATGCTGCACGGTGTGGCGGACGACGACATCCGGACTGCTTTCGCGGCGTTCGGCAACGTGACGGAGGTGACGCGGGAGCGTTGGCGGGTCCAAGGCTTGAAGGAGAAAGGCTCGACCACCAGGACCGTGCTACTGAAGTTGAAGCCGGGAATTAAGGTGGATGATTTGCCACACCAGGTCCGAGTAGCCGGTGAGCTGGCCCTCGTTGTTGTTCCTGGGCGACCGATGCAGTGCCTGCGTTGCCACGGCACGGGTCACGTTCGCCGCGACTGCAAGGTGTCCAGGTGTTCCCTGTGCAGGCGCTACGGACACGTGGACGCGGACTGCGTCCGTACCTACGCGTCAGCTACCGGGCTCGGAAAGGGGAACGACATTGCGGAACTCATGGACATCGCCGAGGCGGAGGAAGCAGCCACTGGTACGGACGAGGCGGGCAAGTCGGCTTCCACGCTTGCGACGTCTGGGACTCCCAGGGATGACACCAAAGCGGCCGACGAACCAGAGAGCCAACAGCCGACGGGAGGCTCCCTCGGCGTCTCCAAAGAGACGTCAGAGAACGGGGCGTGCCCATCAGAGCCCGTAGTCGTCGAGGGAAAGGACCTGAACGAGGACCACCACGAGAATACCGGCGCCCGCACAACAAGCGTCACGCCCCCCGTTACCACCCCGGCGAAGCGTACCCATGACCAGGCCAGCCCCGAAGGGGACAAAGTGGTAGCACCCGGCGTCGAGGAGCCCCCTGCAAAGACGACTCAAGCCCGGCGTTCGTCGTTACGGCCACGCCCAAACCATGCGGCTGACAAACGGTACTCCTCCGCAGGCAAGGTACTACTCGAGAAGACTGATGTTCTTGCGCCGGATGATACCGGCCGCAACAGTGGCGTCTAGCTGCGCGCTAGACGTGGAAGGTAAGCACCATGCTGTTTGTTCCTTCCTCTTGCGTAAGAATGGCTCCCGCCTCCGCCTTTAGAGTCGCTACATTGAAAGTGAGGGGCCTGGCGGCAAGGAAAAAACAAGGTAAGGTGTACCGACTTATTACGGAGCGCGAGATAGATGTATTGGCCGTGCAGGAGACGAAAGTGGACGGCAACGAAGGAACCGACAGCATGGTGCGACGTTTCACGACTAGATTTTATGTTGTCGTCAGTCAAGCAGTGGGAACATCGGCTGGCTACGTGCTTTTTGTAAAGAAGATGCCGGGGCTAGAGGTGCAGGCTTATTTTTCGTGTGTGTCTGGCCGGTGTATTGTGCTTGATTTTTGTCTGAACGGCACTGAGTGGCGCATTGTTACCGTGTACGCGCCGAATGTGGTTGAGGAAACGGTTGCCTTTTTCCAAAGCCTCCAAGAGCGCCTTTGCACGGAGAGGCGGCCCATTGTATTAGGCGACTTCAATTGTGTTCTTAATGCGCGCGATAGGTCAAGCATCCGGGGGTTTCGAGCACTGAAGTGTTGATGCGAATGATCGAGAACGGAAACCTTGAGGATGTGGCTGAACTTATTGAGGGTGCGCGGACAGTGCAGTTCACTCATTTCCAGGGCTCAAGCCATGCACGGCTGGACCGCATTTACGCATCAGTCGACCTTGCCCCTGATTGCAACCATTATGAAGTTGTGGGAGCCTCCTTCTCAGACCACTGTTTAGTTGAGTGCTGCCTGGGAAGTGTGAACCGAAGCAAGGCATTTTCGTAGGAAATGTGGAAGCTAAACAACACGCTTCTTCACGACGAAATCTACTGCAGAGCAGTAAAGGATGAAATAGGGAAAATAAACCCGCGCAAGAACCTGAAGATTTGGCAACAGTGGGAGCTAAGTAAAGAATCTTTAAAAATCAAATCAGTAGAAAGGGCGACATGTATTCGTTATAAGGAAAAACAAGACGAAGCTGAGCTAAGGGCACTGCTTCAAACGCTGATGAAGCAAGAATGCAAAGAGCCTGGGAAATGGATAGAAGATGTCAGGAAAACAAAACAAAAGATAGAGCTTATCGAAGAACGGCGTTATCGCGGAGGACTAGTGAGGGCAAGGGCAGAAGACACAGCTGCTGGCGAAGCGCCATCGAAACGTGCTCTTGGTCTAGAAAAAGTGCGCGCTGAAAGAAATCACATCGATAAAATAGAATGGGGGGGGGTATCTTATCGGCAGACATTGACCACATCAAAGAAGCTTTTAATGAATACTACCAGAGGCTTTTTTCATCGACTCCTGTAGACGCAGTAGCCTTTACGCATCAGTTTCTTGGTGCAATGACACGGCCTGACGAAGAAAGCAAAAAGAAACTGGAACTAGCAATAACTCAGAGCGAGGTAGAGCACGCGATAGATCAGTTAAACCTAGGAAAATCACCAGGACCAGATGATTCAGTGCGGCATTTTATAAAGAATTTAAGAACGAAATTGCCCCAGTGCTGAGTACAATTTTCAATGAAGCCTATGAACTAAACATATTGCCTCCGTCTTTTGGGATCTCCCATACAGTGCTCATACCTAAAACGGATGATATAGAGAAATTACAATTGGTTACAGCGTATCGACCCATAGCACTCACTAATGTGGACTACAAAATTTTTATGAAGGTTTTGGCGCGAAGACTGCAGACAGTGATATCGGATATTGTTGGACCCCACCAGACATGAGGAATCAAAAGGCGCTCAATTTTTTCCAACATTCACAAAGCGCGCAGTGTGCTTGAAAGCTGTAACGACATCAATGGGCGAGTAGCGATGTTTCAGATTGATCTCGAAAAGGCATTTGATTGTGTTTCCTATGAAATTTTGTTTACCGTTTTAGACCATGTGAACGTCGGTTCAGGTATCCGTAAGGGTGTAGCCCTGGCGTATCGAAACTGCACGACAAGTCTGGGGGCCCCCGTTAGCGTGCAGCGTTTGTGCGTCAGGGCTGCCCCCTCAGCCCTCTCTTGTTTTGTATTTACATCGAAACGCTGTGCATGAAAATCATACAAAAGAATAGTATTAATGGCTTTAGGTTACAAGCAGCTGAAGTTAAGCTGCTGGCCTATGCAGATGACGTTGCAGTATTTACGGTTGATCAGGGGAGCATAAGTGAAGCTGTCGGGTGTGTACGCGCGTTCAGCGAAGTCACAGGTAGCGGGGTTAACTTTTCCAAGTGCCTTGGGCTCTCGCATGGATGGTGGCCATCCCACCCGGACCATTTCGCCAACGTACCGTGGGTGACGACCCCGGGCAATTATTTGGGCGTTCCGCTCGATGCTTATCGCGATAGCGAGGAGTATTGGAAAGAGAAAACTAAAGGCGCACGTGACCGAGCTGGGAAATGGAAAGGCACCAGCCTTTCAATTTCCGCTAGAGCTACAGTCTGCAATCTTTTTTTTATTAGCAAACTCTGGTATGTGATGCAGGTTTTGCATTGCTTGCGTGTGAACGTTCAGAAGCTACACAGGGTTTTTGCAGTTTTCATATGGGCGTCCGAATGGGAACGTTGTAGCAGAACGAACCTGTTCCGGCGGGTAAAAGATGGAGGGCTAGGGCTAGGGCACCTCTTTTTAAGGCAGCTGGTGAACCGTTTTTTGTTTTTTCGCGACGTCACAGTTCTTGCGCACCGTTCTTGCGCACCGTGTGCCAAGTGAAGCTGCGGCGATTGCTGCCGGAGTTTGTGGTATCCACAGAAGAGCTCTCTGGTAGAGCTTTTGGTTACTACAAAGAGATTGTAGCAAGCGTTCGGTTTCTTTCGACACGTTTTTCCACCGATTATTTCTGGAAAAGTAAACAGAAAACGTTGAACAATGATCTTTGTGATATTGTTTTCCCAGAGCCCATGTACAGGGCCTTGTACAGTGGAGGCCCGGGAGGGGATGTTTTAAAAAGGGTGAAGAAAATGCAGGTGCCACCAGGAGTAAAGACTGTTTTTCAAGTTACACACCGGGACGTTACCAGTTAAAAAGTTTCTGGAGGGAAATGATTTATTTTTACCGTGGGGATCGAACTGCTTAATTTGTAAACAGCCTGAAACAATAGACCATGTTTTTTTGCATTGCTGGGAAGGGGTTTATTTTTGGGACGTGTTACAAAGGACCATAAAGAAAGAGCTACCACTTGACGCGCACAGAATTTGCTATTTAAGCACTGATAATGAGGATGGGGCACCTTTTGATCTCATAATGCTCTTGGGCCTCCACTATATATGGCGCTCCAGAATGGCAGGCTACCATTGTGACAAAGACGCACGACCGGTCCGAATTTATTTTCGTGAAAGCATGGACTGGCTTCTTGCAAACCAAAAAGCAGCTGCGGAGCCTCCCGAGTGGCTCTCAAGACTAGAGCCGTTGTGTATGTTGCGGCAATTTTAAGCTGACGAAGCCAGTCTCGTGCTGGCTGACCACGACATTGTCGTATGTATATAGCGTTATGTGTATTTTTGTTGTGTAATGTTATGAGCCAAAGCCAGGCAATATAGAAAAAAAAGCTGGCATGGCGGAGTGGATAGCATGCTCGTCTCACACTCCGAAGACCGGGGTTCAATTCCCGAGCTCGACCAATTTCTTACTCGGTTTTATTTATTTATATGGCCTGACTAGAAAAGTTAATAAGGGTAATTGAGTAATTAAGCAATTAACTAAGCTCAGTCCCACTTGGAGCATCACTATACGATCCCTTCAATTGGTTGCCTGGTTACTAGCCAAAGTACAATTGGCCCCGTTTGAAATTCGCGCACTGTGACGTCACGACCGTTTCGACCAACTGAAAAGCGTGACATTTCTGTCGACAACTGCTGCTTACAACGATGAGACATTAAAGGCTTTCGCCTTAAAATTAGGTCCTTTTTTCCAAATATACTCTGATCACGCGGCAATAAACAAGAGCTTGCACATTCTACCTCCGCATTTTATCTGTGAACGCCGCGAGCACAAACTGAAAGTTTTTGTACAACATGAATTGGTGGGCGAGTTGGTCTGACATATCTAGTGAAGCAGCGCTATGGCACAGGGCCAAAGGCGCTGTGTTCGTCCCTTTCTCCCCTTTGACCCTGTGCCGTAGCGCTGCTTCACTAGATATGAAAGTTTTTGTAACGCGATGTCGAACTGATGCGTTTCGTAATTTTTTTTTCCTTATACTACTTCACATTTTAATAGGCTTCCCAAGAGCATAGAACAATGTAAAACGGGTAAACATTTTCTGTTTTGCCTGGCGTCCAATTTGAAGTAGAGGCTTTCCAACCTATTAAGCTTGTTTCTAGCACACTCATTTCAGGGATGCATTTCTTTTTTTTTTATTTCTAAACATATGTGCGTTACTGTTTACTTTCAGTAATGTGTACGTGCTCATTTTAGATATATGTTTACTGTTATTGTCTCCCCTCCTATAATGTCCGTAGGCGCTGCAGGTGTATAAAAAAATAAAATACATAAATTTGTTTTTACGGCATGATTCGGGAAAAATGTCTTCGTCGTCCATGTGTCGCTTTTCCTACTGAAATTTTTGGTTCCCGCATTCTTTCAGAGGGCGGGCGTCACGAGGGGTCCGAGGCGCTATTCAAACTCCGCGCTTACAAGATAAACGAGCTTCTGGACACCGCGGCAGAATTTGCTGCGCCTCTCCGTTCGTTCTGACCTCGTTACGCTGCCGCGGTCCTTCATGGTATCTGAAATGCAGACCCCATTGCCCCAATGTATATTATGACCGCAGCACTACCTTTTCTTTCGATCAGAAATTCTAGAGGCCCGTGTACTGTGCGATCTCAGTGCCCGTTAAAAAACCCCAGGTGGGCGAAATTTCCGGAGCCCTCCACTACGGTGTCTCATCACATCACATCACATCACATCACTTTAATTTCCTTGAAGACCCCTTGCGGGGTGTTACATAAGGGGAGGGTTTTTATGAAGTACAGGCGTTCATAGCAGTTATGAATGTTCCAGGGCAGGTGATGGCAGTGATATCGTGGGGAAGGCCGTTCCAGTCAGCTGCTACTCGGCAAAAAAATGAATTGGTGAAAACAGTAGTACGGGCACGTGGGCGCAAAACTTGAAGAGGGGGACTGATGCGACGAGATCTGCGCGGCGGGGGTGGGCAGATGTACGGTTCTTGTCTGAGTGGTGAATAAAAAAAGATGTGAAATAAGACGAGACTGGCAGTGCGACGGCGAGCAGAAAAATTAGACAAACCTGATTGCAATTTTAGAGATGATTTCCTAACGTCGTATGAATACGAGGAATGAATGAATCTGGTGGCTCTCTTTTGCACAGCTTCGAGGGCGTTTGTTAAATATGTTTGGTGAGGTTTCCAGATGGCCGATGCGAATTCCAGTTTAGTTCTGATGAGTGAAATGTATGCTTGTAGTCTTACATGTTGAGGGACATCCCGCAGGTGACGTTTCAAGAAGTCAAGTGTTTTCATAGCCTTCATAGTTTTCATAGCCTTCTCATAGCCTTAGTCGTTCTGGGACGTTAAACCCCAAAAATCAACCAAACCAACCAACTACCCTCGTTCTTAATAAGCCAGCGTTCGTTATAAATGCCTGTCGTTATAAGTGGGCTCCACTGTATATCTACAGGCAGAACGTTTTCTAGGTGCTATTTACATGGAGCGTGTAAGATAAGGTGTGATGGTACAGAAATGCCTGCAAAGGGAGAAAGTGTATATGTGCGCCGTGACGCTTCTTTCTTCTCTTCCTTTCGCGCACTAGAATTCCAACCGCCGCAGCTAAACATATACGACTTTGCATCACCCGAAATGGCTCGCTGAGTGACAGTTGATGCACCACTTCTTTAGGTGAAAGAATGCATGTTTGAGGAACTTCCCACTTCTACACCCGCATCAGGCTTCTCCAGAATATTCTTTGTATAAAATGTAATGTTCGATGAAAGCTTCCAGGATGTAGACAGAACGCGGGCTGCTACTATGAGGCAGGTAGGAAAGCGTGCGGCTTTCAGCGACACCCGCTCAATAAACACCAACCGAGCGATGATAAAGAGTACAGATGGACTCACGTAGGGTCTCCCCAGTGTTGAGTCGTCGGCGTACCAGTCCTAATTGCTCGTGCAAGGTAAAGTAAACCCTACACTGCTACGCAGAACACCTTGAGTTGGCTGCCTTGAAAGTGCATAGACAAGACGCGAGGGAGAAAAAGTTCATCTTTTGAATGGCTCACCCAGTATGTTGTCTTATCAACGTTCTCACGCTCTCCTGAATATTTCTGCGGCACCAAACCAATCCCAACCAAAAAGAAGTAGCACTGCGGGTCGCATGCTAGGCCACACCTCGTTTTGAAATGTCAATCATGTTTGAATACCTGGTAGTTCTTCATAAAACAGAGCGAAAAACATCCGGCATAAAAACAGATAGTCAGAAGCCGCACTAAGCTCGACCAAACAATTCATTTGATGTAGCATGCAATATATATGGACGCTGAAAAAAATAGCTATAACGTGATGTGAAAAAAAAATGGGAGGCGTGCAATGCCAAAAATATCAGACTTACTCACACAGGCTCTCCCCAAAGTTGGGTCATCGGCGTTCTTGTCCTGCTTAAACATCCAGTAGACTAAGGACACCACACTGCGGGCTAAAACTGCTTGAATAAGCAGCTAGTGTAGCAACCGGACACCGTCGTAAGTGTAAAAAAGTTCGCTGGTTGAATGTTACCCCCCGTACTGTTAGTCTGGACACCACGCCCACGGGCTCGCTTGTTTCCATGTGGCGGCACCACGTGGCAAATCACGAGAAACACGACTGCGTGGCGCGGTTTTTTTGTTATGTTTTTGCATTCAATACTTCCGGTTGCCTTTTCGTGGCCAGGGTAGGAATGGGTCCACTATGCGTAAAATTGCTTGGTCCGTCACAGGCAACAATAAGAAAAGAGAGAACATGAGTATACGGTGAAGGTTTCTCGCAACAAACGAGCTCATCAATTAAATAAAAAGGCGTCTTATTTTCATTTAAGCGTCGAAAGCACAAAAGCCTACATTCGAGGAATGAAACCAAGTACATAAAACTTAGTGGCTTGATCTGACTGCAGATAAAAATGCTTTCGGTTATTATAAGGTGGCCACATACCGACGTAACTTGTTCCAACCGGTTATCGCTCTTAGAATAAACGACCGCTTGTTTTAATTGGCAGTGCACTGAGGCGGCGTTAGTACTGTTTTTCATATTTGTGCCGAACCTGTCGCATTCTCTTATCCTGCCAATAAGCCTGAAATTGTATTTTTGTATAAGTGATGATGGTGAACGACATTGTTGAAGGGTGCCTTTGTCTACAATATTCCAAGGATACCTGTGCTCCGTAGGCGTAGTATATAAATCGAAGTGCCCCCCCTTCCCCCCCCGCTTCGATATACCTATAATGTACGTTTTCGTGCTCAGGTCTTGCGTTTACACCGTGTTTGGCACGGGTAGGTATTCTAGCGACATCTACGTCCTCTCAATAAACAAAGCAAGAAATATAGTCAACACGAAAAAAAATACTATGGAGTCGCTTAAGGTATGTCACCACCTTTGAAAAAGCGTTTTTTTTTTGGAAAAATGACATTTTTTCTTTTTTATATTTTGGGAATCGCAAAACATTCAAAAATGTTTTGCAGCAAGAATAATGTTCGTATCTTATTTTGTTAAAAAGTTATAGCCAACTATCGAACAGGTGGTGAACAGTTCTGAAACCGAAACTAATGTGGTTTGGTAACAGAAAATGATAACTCGGCAATAATCAGCGGCGTATATTGAAAATTTTTTGTTTCGTTTTAGTCTGATATGTAAAAGATTACTCAAAGGCAATTTGTAAGGCTTCTTTTGTTTTTTAAACATTGCTTTAAATTTCCGCAAGGTTGATGCATGACGCTACAAGCGTCTCAGTTGTTTTCTTCGCGCTATCGCTTTGAATGCTACCGAATTCGCCCTTCAATGATGGAAGCAGAAGTAGAGCAGATATTTTGAGGGAAGCAGGCATCGAATCTGGCCACCACACTCTCGTAGCATGTTCCACCAGTGACCACTACCATGTGATGAAGGCCCAACGTCAATCAACGGGTGGGGCAAAACATCTCCGCAAAAAAACACGGGCAGCAACAAATGCCAAAAGAGAGCTCACATCAGCTAAGGAGGGCCCTAGCTATGAACGTGGAGGATTTTAACTTCCTAAGGCATGATGATCTTTTTTCTACAAGGACTGAAAAACTTTAATCTTGTTTTTCTCAAAACTTTATTTCTTGCTCTTTCGTGTTGCGCAAATAGTCATAACTTCGAAATAAATAGATATTTTTCAATGAAGCTTTGCACGCTCTTTCCTTTTTTATTAGCCTGAGCAATGAACTAGGATAAATTAAATCGAATGGTTAGTTTTGATATAATCATGTTTTATGTCAAGGAATGCAGGCAAAAATGACACATTTTTTTCTTTTATTTGGCATTTTGGCTATAACTTTTTTCCCAATTATCGGATGGCAAAGATCCTAGTTGGATGCACAGTATGGCTAGTTGCCTAAGTCTGTGCCAAAAAAATTTTAAATTCCTGCTCTCCATTCGCTAGTTATGAATGTTTGCATAACAGCCAAGTTTGGGCATTTTTTTGTGAATAATTAATACCAGCATGGCTTTTTTCACTCTTTCTTGCTTTTCATTATCATATAAAACAGTGCTTTATAAGGTGAATGTGAAATAAAAATTTAATAGCTAAAATTAAAAATTTTTTTGAAAAAGGTGGTGACATACCTTAACGCATCTACAGAGGGCGATGCGAAAGAGTTGTGTTCTGGATTCATTGCCCGCAGATCCAAGTTATGGGGACTCACCTCGCGTCGACCCTTTTGGTTTGCTTCCCCACGATGTATTCTCTTTCACCATATTTTCTATATACGCCGACGACATCACCATATGGACCAGCTCCATATCCGACAGAGAGATTCCAGGGCCATTAAAAGGAGCTATCGACGTGGTACAATCTTTCCTGCAGGAAAACGGCCTGTCGATTTCACTGGCTGAATTGGGGACCCTTACTTATAAAGAACAAACAAGCCTCAACGACAGAACCCGCTCCTCGGGAGCCCATCGAGTTGCTCGTCGACATCCTCTGACATACGCATCCTCTGACATAGCACAGCACTGCGAGGAGCACAGCCGCAGGACCGTTTTAACCCAGTCTAGCGAGCGCCCTCACTCGGCAGCTGCGCCGGAGCGAAGGGTGAGCCTCCATCTATGAGACGAGTTGGGCCCCCAGCTCTCCTCTTGTCGTGACGTCACGCGGTCACGTGGTAGCGCGCCGCAGCCGCTCCGGAGCGAAGGATGAACCTCCATCGATGGCAGAAAAGTGCAAGCAGTATTGCTTTCGCAATAAAAAAAGTAATTAGCCTGTAGCGACCCGCGCGGCCGACAGTGACAACATGCCGAAGAGGACGAAGTTGCTGGCACGCGCCAAGGAGAACGCTTTGGGCCTTGGCCTCGGCCGGACGCTGCCGCCGCTGCTCTGCCGCTATCATCTCTCCGGCAGCCTTCAAACAAACATGGCCCCGGTTGCCTCCTGGGCGACCTCCACATCGACCTCGACAATCTCCCGTGTTTAGATTCCTCAGCGATTCCTCTGTCAGCGCTGGCTCAACGAACCACTTGGCAACCATTGCAGATAGTAGCAGAGGAAACGCCACCTGCCAAAGGGATAACGGAGGAACGGGCAACCAGAAGGTGGCTGCCACGGGAAGATCCCGTAGGGCGGCTAGCAGCGTAACACGCCACCTTAAAGGGGTGGCAGGTGGCGTGTGAAGAGTTGCGCTGAAATTTCGCGTTACCGACTGTCATAGTCACCTGTTCATTTCTGTGGTTTTATTCATTCAGCTATAACAAGGAATCACTTGTACGCTTTCAAATGACACCCCCATAAGCTAGAAGATCGATGTGCTGAATATGCATAGTTTACTGAAGCTAGTTCGAAAACTGTTCTGCATATCCAACCAATATCGAGTGGTCAGATGATTTTCTTGTAATACATTCTTGAGACAAGTACTTAAAAATCTTTTCTTTATTTGAATCTCGAAGTACAAATGAGCAGCGTAGATACAACGGCATTCACCACAGGCCGAAGTCAACGCACGAGCGAGCTGTGGTAATTTTATTGCAACATGCAGAATGTCCGCAGCATTCTCACCGTAAGCAAGTATTCGGAAATGAGCTGTGCGTAGCGACACTTAATTCGGCTGCAATTGGCAATGATGTTTTACAGCAAGTGACGTTCTATTAGAAATAAGGCGAGCGCTGAGCGGCAGGTGGCTGTAGTCTGCAGTTTATCAACGCGAAAGCACTATGTGACTCATAGGGAACGAAACGCGGGTCAGCGTTGACCAGCAGCCGTGGTCAGAAAACTGCCAGATGACGTCACCGTGGTGTACACAGGAAACTAGCATTTCTTCCGAAGATTTCCGACTTTCAGATAACGAGGCTATCATCCAGCCCTTAGGCCCAATTACATGTTGCTTTTTGCGAACGAAGGCGCACCTAAAACATGTTTTGCCTGACGACTGCATGCTAACGAAAGGGTGTCTAATTACAAAGGAAGCAAAATTAATGACAATGTATATAAAAATTAAAAACTGAAGATACAAAAACGGTGCCTTCAAATTCTAAGCGCGTCAGAAGTTATAAGTGCCCTCCCAAATTTTCGCTTCATATGTCCTCCAGTATTCAATCTTCTACACTTCGGATAAAAATCGAAGCACTGATGCTGTGTCCAGTTCTAAAATATCAATTATCAGCAAGACACTGCAGCAATAGGCTCCGAGGAAGAAAAAATAAAGGTGCGAAATCGTGCATTTATCTCCGTTCATTAAGAACCAAGTCGTAGAGTACGGATGGCAGTCGGATTTCTAGAACAATGCGTCTCACGTCGAGCCTCATCGAGGGCGCTTATTTGTCTGATAAGGAGCATAGTACTGGACTCTAGCGGCAAGCATATTCCAGACAATGGCGTGCCCATCTCAACATTTCACTTCCTGTGACCGAACGCATGCTCTTTGAGGTCCTCTCTATTTGAACTTGTAAATGAGCACAGGGTACAGCGATAGCCCTCTGCGACAGCGTGCGTCAGCATGTGCCGGTTTACATGATCTCGTCTTGTCGCTGCAAAAGCGCATATATCACACTTGAACGGTCTTTCCGGAGTGTGAATTTGATTGTGCCGATTTAATTTTGAAGATTGTGCACATGTGAAAGGGCACTTATCGCACTTGAACGGTTTTTCGCCTGAGTGCGTACGCTTATGTATTGTGAGTTGGCTAGAGTTTGTAGCTGCAAAGGGGCATATGTCACAAATGAAGGGTTTCTCGCCAGTATGCTTTCGCTTGTGCACAACTAGATGGCCAGAGTCAGCAGCTTTAAAAGAACACATGTCGCACGTGAACGGTTTTTCCCCAG
The DNA here is from genome assembly GCF_055824585.1 of Amblyomma mixtum. NCBI lineage: Eukaryota > Metazoa > Arthropoda > Arachnida > Ixodida > Ixodidae > Amblyomma > Amblyomma mixtum. Next base: position 133,340,047 of record NC_143018.1, on the reverse strand, counting down.
TGTGCCTACGCTTTTGTCGAGTTAAGGATGCAGAGTATTCAGTTGTAAAAGGGCACATGTCGCACTTTAAGGGTTTCTCTCCAGAGTGGATGGTATCGTGCGAGACAGCTCTACACTCTGCATGTGTAGAAGTACACGTCTCGTGATTGATGGGGCTTTCAACAATGTGCATACTATTCTGTGAAGTGATATTTCTGGAGTCTGCAGCTTTTGAAGCGCACGTGTCACGATTGAAGGGGCTGTCGCCAGTGTCTATACTTTCCTGTGGAGAGACATCTGTCCAGCCTGCTGCTGTAGAAGGACACGTGTCGGGATTGAAGGGGTTTTCGCCAGTGTCCATACTTTCCTGTGGAGCGACATCTGTCCAGCCTGCAGCTGTAGAAGGGCACGTGTAGGGATTCAAGGGGTTTTCGCCAGTGTCCATCCTATTGTGTGGAGTCACGCATCTAGACTCTGCAGGTGCAAAAGGACCCATGTCGCGATTAAAGGGGCTTCCGCCCGAGCGCATATTATATTGTGGAGTGACATTTCTCGAGTCTGCAGCTGTTGAAGCACACGCGTCGAGATTGAAGTGGTTTTCGCCAGTGTGCGTACGTTCGTGCCCATTTAGCGTTGTAGAGTATTCAGCTGTAACAGGCCGCAAAGCGCTCTCATACGGTCGTCCTCCTGTTTGACACTGCACATATCTCTTACCGTCACAGTTCGCAAACACCGATGCGTCCTCGGAACATTTAAATGGGTCCCCTCCTGTCTCAGGGTGCATGTGTCTCGTAACATCGGCAAAGTTCGCTGAAACGTAGCCGCAGAAGGGGCAGATGAACACATCTCCTTTCAATGCAGGTGTGTGCCCCCCTAACGGATTCTTTTCCATGAGTGAATATGGTGGTAGGGGTCTTTTCAGGTAGTGTTCGCCACCCTCGCACGATGGTCGTTGTCCGCAAACAAGCCCAGGACACAGCTTCTGCAGTGGTAGTCAGGAAAGTACACCGCTTCTGCAAATAAAGTTAATAGAAAGTGTGGCATTAGGGATATTCATTTTTTTGTCGACTTCGCAATATTTTTTGCAATGGTTCAAGCATGCCAGATTGTTGGCATGCTTGGCGATAAGTCTCGCAAAGATTGATGCTAAATTAACATACAGGAGGTGAATATTTTTAGCAAACGCACCAAGCCAACATCTCAAGGAAGTGAATTTAATTATTTTCCCAGTGTCACTTGGGCACGGCCGAGTATAGAAGCTATTTTTGTGGTATTTTTTCTAACTACGTCAGTCGTGCAAGTGTCAAGCAGTCTTAAGAGTTACAGGCCAGGTATTTTCACTCTACTGATCAAGAAGCTCGGCTGTGTGGGTGAAGAAACTCTGTTTACATATCGCATGCAAAGCTTTCTTCTCAAGCAGATAAATCTTGTTCTTATTAAGGCATTGGTAGTTGCCCACACAAGCTAGGAGTAATTCAGGTAGGATAAAAATGAAGATTGATACAACAGAAGTTCTGCTTTAGATATATATAGACGCCTATGCCGATTTGTAAACCGTGCGATACGAGAAAGCTTTGTTATTACTGTGGTCACAATGTAATCCCAGTTCAAATGACTCGTAAAGTGGACACCTAACACACGAATGCTTTCCACAGCGTCAATTAGTTCTCAATCTAAGTGCAGATCAGGTACAAAGGTAAGAACTAGACTCTGCAGGCTTCTAGTTCAGGAGTGTACTCATGAAAGCTTTAAAAATCGCGACCGTAGTACAGCATCCGCCGTATCTTGGTGTATGCTGTTTTTCACAGCGTGTGAAGGCCGCTCTGATATTACAACCAATGCAGGCAGCGTCATCCATGACATTGCGCTGTGAGAAACCACAGTGTGTGGTGGAGTTTGACGTTCACATCTTTTGAAGCGGTCGCTTTACTAATGGTGAATTCCAATGGCAGATCGGGATCAAGTTTTTCTGCTCGGTTTGGATCAGTCGTATTCCAATGGTAAAATGGGAGCGCGAGTTGTATGTTCTAATGGCAGATCGGGATCAGGCGTAAATCCCGGATCGCTCCGTGGAGCAGCGATTCTTGATCTGCCGAAATCGGCGGATTTGACCGGAACCTCGCGTGACGTTTTCTTTTCCGCCGCGTCTGCTTCCGGTCGCGACCGGCAGCAGCCGCTTCGTTCCTGTCGTCGCTACGTGGTGAGCCGGGCGAGCCGGGACAGACGGGCACCTTCCAGTCAACAGTGGACGGCAATGATCTTGCTTCGAGCCGTGCGGCACTAATTTTGCTTCATGGAAGTGACAGTTCCGACTCGGGCACTGTAAGCTCAGAGTCCAGGAGTGAAGATTCGTCTGAAACGGACAGCGAGTGTGAAGCTGCCGGCCTGTATATGCCTGCCGCCGGCGTCAGAAAAATGCGCTAATATTCTTTGTTCGCGTTCATAACAAGCCCTGGAGTAGAGGAATGTAACAAATGAATCATTTTTGAGGATCGTTGGCCAATACAGAGTTGCTGGTAGAAGTGTTAACTGCGATACAAGCAAATTTCTTCCTGATGCCCAGTGCGGCTGGCCTGCTGTCTGCTAGCTCCGCTGTTGGAGGCGTCGCAGAAATCGATCATGTCTTTATTTTATTATGAGACGAGGAGCACAGTAAAACGGTGACGTGAGTAGCACCTTTACTACAGCGCTGGCCAATTCCGAAGCGCCCTCAGCTGCGGCATCGATGAAAAACAGTTAGGCTTAGCGACGACTACGGCAGCCAGGGAGAAACGTTGGCCGGGGGGCAGCGCTGTTAGTCGCTCGGCGTGTCCGCGGGAGGCGTCGTTGCCGAAAGCTCGACTGTCTCGCTGATTGGTTCAGCGGCTTGCGTCTCGCAGTCGCAAGGCTGGAAAATCGAGCAGCGAGCAAATTGCCTGCGCGTCGTCCGCCACTTCTTTCGTGAACGGTAGGGACAGGCTCACCGGCTCTCCGAAGACCGCGGCCGCATACTCCTGTGTTCACGGAGAGTGGACCATCCTGTACATACGCTTTGGTTTTGGTTTTACATTACGGCCTTCGTACTACCTCTTTTTTGTTTCGCCGAGACGGCGTCTGTCAACGCGGAGATCGCGCCTCGCGCAACTCCTGTCGCACTCGAACACGAAGCTAGCAGGGCGTCCGCTCCGGCGGAGCGCCTAGTTTCCGCGGTCGCCGCTGCGGCGCTGGCGTCGCGCTCCCGAGGGATCACTGGCATTCCAATCGCAAACTGGGAGGTGGCAAATCTACGCGCTCCGATGCGCTCCGTACGCGATCCCACGGAGCGGTCTCGATCTGCCATTGGAATTCAGCATAAAAGAGGTCTCGGGCTGAGATGGCTGTGCGTTGCCGATGACCTTCAATGCTCAGGCAAGGTCAAACCTTCTGTTTAAATTTGGAGAACCAGTAGATGGTCAATAGTAAGACTAACCGTCAAGCAATTAGACTGGTTAATGGTTAAGGTCAAGGGCCAAGATCAATGTCATTTCAAGGTCAAATTAACGTCATCAATTAAACAAGAAAGTTAGGCTAGTTGGTGCTGGAACGCTGTTAGATAACATGTCGCTGCCAAGTCAAGGTCAAGCCGGGGTCGTCAAGGTCACGTCAAGGTAAACTAAAGTTTGGTCAGGTGATCGACTTTGGGCTTGCCGAAGAGCCTAAACACGGCGTTTACGTAATAGGGCGTGACGTCACGCCTTCTTTAACCAAATACATGACGGAAGAAGGAAAAAATTAACGGTGGTTTAGTTTTCTTTAAACCGACTAAGAAGCAGTAGCTTCACGATGGTTTAGCCTAGAGAGGTCTTGTTATCCTGTTCCTTCAGAGTTTTTTCTGGTATTTTTCAGGCTAAACCATCGTGAAGGTTGGGTTTATGGTTTATGGCGGTTTAACGTCCCAAAACGACGCAGGCTATGAGGGACGCCGTAATGAAGTGCTCCGAAAATTTTGACCACCTGGGGATCTTTAACGTCCACTGACACCGCATTGTACACTGGCCTCTAGAATTTCGCCTCCATCGAAATTCGACCTCCGCGGCCGGGAGCGAACCCGCGTCTTTCTGGTCAGCAGCCGAGGGCTGTAACCACTGAGCCACCACGGCGGAGCATCTTTCAAACAAGAAACGCAGCGTAACGCCGATGGTCGCCAACATCCTTAAACGGCCTTCCGTACAGGTAGAAGTGGAATTTTTACGTACAGAAGATCATCGTGGGATACTATTTGTCAGGTATTGAATAGTCACCTTCTGCCTCTCATACCAAGCTGCTCACACCGGAAATTAGGTTCAACAAGGGGAAGCTTTGGGCCAGTTGGTCAGACATGTTGGGGAGGAGGAATAACCGCAAACTTGACAGAACTGAAGATCGATAAGAGGACAGGACGAGCGGTAAACCGCTCGTCCTGTCCTCTTCTCGATCTGTCAAGTTTGCGGTTATTCCTCCTCCCCAACACCGGAAATTACTCGCTCTAGTCCGCACTTTCATTGAATGAGCAAGTTGCCGAGGTTCTAGCTACCTGTGTCAGTACGAATGAAAGCTTCTGCTTCTTCATTAAAGCGGGCGGGAACGGGTGGTGCTTGCAAACGGAATTGAAGTTTTTTGAACCCTTCGATTTGCGGCGTTTGCCATTGAAACGTGTGGTGGTAGTAAAAAATTTATTTGATGGCCTAAAAAAGTATGCAGCAGCATTTCGGGTGCTCTTCAGGCTGCCGGTTGTGGAGTCCAGGCTGTGCCTAGTCGCGACGTGCTCTGCCCAGGTCAGCAGCCGAAAATGCAGATTCGGCTTGGAGTTGGACAAGCAGTCTCCCACTGCCGCGGACTGTTTAGGTGCCAAGAGGCAGGGAGCGAGTGTGCTGGGCAGGAGAATAGCATATGATCGTAGTCGGCTCATGGGCTGTACGCTCCCCAGTACGCTCCGGGGTGGAGTAGGGAAAGACATTAGCGGGTGAGAAAGGTGTGGGTCTGAAGCTGGCGTCACAAGCGTTACGTCTACTTTTCTCACGTACGTCATAAGCGAAGGCAATGCGACAATAGCAGTTTAAGAAACGATGTGCATAGATAGCGGTGCAGCCCAAAATTATCTCTAAACGCCTTCCTGGTCGGTTCGATTCGGGAAATATGAAATATCGGCTGCCGTTCCTTGGCCGAATCCAACTTTTTCTTTGCTGGCAACGGGGGACAAGTTCAGGTAGGCGATGCGCAACCTTTCTGGCTTCAGTGTAAATACATAAAACATGGCTGCCTCTATCACTTGCTTCAGCCACCTTGGGCGTTTGGGCGTTCATCGAAACTCTTCGCGAAGAATATGGCGTCGTCTAAAAAGAAAGTCCGTACTTGGACCTAAGGTCATTGATTTTTTTACGTTCAGTCAGGAAGCCTATGCCCTCGGTCGCCGGGCAGGAAACTACTTCCATTCACCACCACTCGAGCAAAACATGGTCATTAAACGGCAGCTGCATAAGTTTTAGATATCGATGGTTTTTGAAGGGGTCGAATGTGTGAAACTTGCAGGTAAACCACGCAAAATCCTCGAGCTAGTATTTCTGGGCGGACATAATTGCCGATTAATACCCCACGGAATTCAAGCTTCTCCGCAGCTCACAGCGCCAAGTGGGAGGGCGCACGATGACGTCATCAAAGGTACCTGTGTTATCAGCAAGAAACGAAACGCGAACAAGACAATTGAACCACGCACTGCAAAATGCGCAGCTGTTAGCAAGGGGAAGCTGTATACTACCTCCTGCTATCTCAATTTCGAAGGCATGAAGACTCTTCTTTACAAGTGTAATTCAACAGGGCTCGTATTTCCAATAAAGGAGCTAATACGTTGGTGTTTTTGTGTTTCCACCTTAGTTTTCTTCATCGCGTTTCATTCGTTGCTGATTTGGAACACGTAAGCGCTTCCTTTAAAAGAAAAAGCCAACGCCTCTCAAGGCAAACCAACTGAGGGTTATTTGGCAGCATGGCTGCAGAGAATTCTTGGCATCCAAATACGACACGCTCCTTGCGACATGCAACGATGCCGTGCAGGCAACAAAGACGTTTGTGCAAAAGGTTGCATTTCTAGAAGGGACTATTGACGAACAGGCTTCGATGATTCACCGAATTCAGTGGGAACAGCCGTCTGTCCAATCTAGAGATAAGCGGACTGCCAGTTCAGCCACAGGAAGACCTGCGGGCTGAAGTTGCGCAGATGGCTGAAACACTTGAAGTGCGTGACTTCAACCAATCTGAGATAGCCTCCTTGCACCATCTATCATCGAGACAAGAGAAGATTCCGGTCGTATTGGTCAGGCTTTCGTCCCCGAGCTTACGGGAGAAATGGCTGCAGGCAAAAAACAAACTTAGGACGCTAAATGAGTCCCACAAGCTCTCCTCAGTTTTCTTCAATGAAAACTTGACCCGTATGAACAGTGAGTTGTTCTGGAAAGCTCGAATCCGAGGAAAGGAAAAATATTTCAGATTTGTCTGGGTCAAGAATGGCAAAGTTTTCGCCAGAAAAGAAGTGGGGGCTTCCGTTATCAAAATCGCGTCTCTTTCAGACATTGACAAAATGACGTAGGGAAATTCACTATTACTGCTATGGCTTCTTTTTCACGTTTTGACGTCTGTTTCCAATCGTTCCATCCAGTTTCATTGAGTTCTCTTACAATTCTTCACATTAACACTAGAAGTATTCGAAAACATTGGAATCATATTCTGGTAATCGCACAAGACCTTTACCAAGTAGTAGACGTATTTGCTTTCAGAGAGGTAAATATTGCTGCTCATATTACCTGCATGTTCAAGCTTCCGGGTTATACGGAGCATTTCCTCACCCGCCAAATGGGTAAGGGTGGAGGAATTGCTGTTTTCATCAAGGATTCATTATCGATTTTCAATATCAACATCTCCATCAACGCTGCAGAGGCAATGGGATTTGAAATTTCGTACAGCAACATTTCGAGTCATCTCCTTATCATATACCGCCCACCGTCTGGAAACGTGGCTAATTTTATCACAGCATTGCATGACGTTTGTAAGCAAAGGTTTAGCCAAGGTAACCTATGCATAATGGGTGACTTGAATATTGATCTGTTAAAGCCTGAGAGAGCATCTGTGCAAAACTACCTAAATGCCCTTGCTGATCATGGTATAGAAACACTACTTTCTGATCCTACTAGAGAAGAGATCGTAAATAACAGTTTGTGTAAAACTTGCATAGACCACGTTAACGTACGCGCAGCGGACTTGTCTTATGTTATGGCAGCTGTCATTCGCAAGAAATTAGCGGATCATTACTTTACACTATGCCACTTTGCTAAGGTCGATTCTGCACAGAAACCTAATGATAGCAGGTGTGTTATGACTATACTAGATCGAAAACTATTTGACAGTAAGGTGTCATCCTTCGACTGGAACTCATTTATATCACGAAATAACAAAGATACCGCCTACGATAACTGTTTTGTTTCTTAAAAATTTAAAAGAATCCTGCAAAAAAAGTATCATTGTCAAAAAACGAAATAATAAATGCTTCTGGCTTACAGCTGACATTCTCGCAGCCATTAGATGCAAAGAAGCGCTGTGGTCAAAATGTCGCGCTTCACAAAAATATTCAAACTTACGAAATGAATTTCGGGTTGCTAGGAACAAAGTAACCGCTCTTCTTCGGTCCTCTAAAAGGCGTTACCATGCTCTCTTAAACATGCGCGTGTTATACAACTTTACAAGGGTGGCAAAAGAAATGATATCTCGAATTATCGCCCAATATCTATCGTGTCGTGTATATCACAAATTTTAGAAAAACACGTCTTATGTGCAATGTCAGCATTTTTGCTGAGGCATAACGTGCTTAGCCCACATCAATACGGATTTGTTACTGGTTCTGGTACCCAAACGTTATTAGAAAAGATGTCGGATTCCGTTCATACTAGTTTGAATAAAAATGAAGTGGCATTTGGTTTCGTTCTTGATGTCAGGAAGGCATTTAATACTGTTCACCATGATATTCTCTGTTAAAAGTTGTTTTGCTATGGTTTTCGTGGTCCTTTTCAAATGTTACTAAGAAATTATGTGTCTCAGCGATCTCAAATGGTGGAACTTGGACCTGTGCAAAGCAGAATTATAGACTTATATAGTGGTGTTCCCCAGGGATCCATCTTATCACCCCTCTTATTTAATATCTATGCTAATGACCTCCCCAGCATTATAACTTCGTCACAGATTTCATCATCATCGTCATCAGCCTGACTACACCCACTGCAGGGCAAAGGCCCCTCCCATGTCTCTCCAATTAACCCTGTCCTTTGTCAGTTGCCGCCACTGTATCCCCGCCAACTTCTTAATCTCATCCGCCCACCTAACTTTCTGCCGTCCCTTGCTACGTTTGCTTTCTCTTGGAATCCACTCCGTTACCCTTAAGGACCAGCGGTTATCTTGCCTTCGCATTACATGCCCTGCCCAAGCCCATTTCTTCCTCTTGATTTCAACTAAGATGTCATTAACCCGCGTTTGTTCCCTCACCCACTCCGCCCGATTTCGATCTCTTAACGTTACACCTATCATTTTCCTTTCCATAGCTCGCTGCGTTGTTCTTAACTTAAGCTGAACCCTCTTTGTTAGCCTCCACGTTTCTGCCCATAGGTGAGTACCGGTAGGATACAGCTGTTGTATACTTTTCTCTTCAGGGATATTGGTAAGCTACCATTCATGATCTGAGAGAACCTGCCATATGCGCTCCACCCCATTCTCATTCTTCTAGTTATTTCCCTCTCATGATCTGGATCAGCTGACACTACCTGCCCTAAGTAGACATATTCTCTTACTACTTCCAGCACCTCGCTACCAATGGCGAACTGCTGTTCCCTTGCTAGGCTGTTGAACATTACTTTGGTTTTCTGCATGTTAATTCTAAGCCCCACCGTTCTGCTCTGCCTGTCGAACTGCAAAGCATAATCAATCAGTTATTGTCCTGAGTGGCTTAGCAAGGCAATGTCATCAGCGAATCGCAAATTACTCAGATATTCTCCATTAATTCTTATCCCCAACTGTTCCCATTCCAGTCCCCAGAATACCTCCTGTAAGCAGGCAGTGAAGAGCATTGGCGAGATTGTGTCTCCCTGCCTGACACGTTTCCGTATTGGAATTTTATTGCTGACTTTATGGAGAACTGTAATAGCTGTGCAGATGACACCCTCCTCATCTCATCTATTACGGATTTTTCTTGCGCACTCTGTCAACTTCAACAGGACGCTACTAATCTATATGATTGGTTTCAATGTAACCGGATTGATATAAACCCCCTAAAAACTCATCTAGTGTGCTTTAGAAATGCACACAAGCCAATCCCGAAATGCGCTGTGGTGTTTTTGCACAGCTCCAGTTGCACTGCATGTTCTTGCTACCCCATTACATGTGTTCCGTCCGTGAAATACCTTGGCATTTACTTTGACAGTGATTTATCCTGGAACACGCACATGGCACAACTCAGTAAGAAGCTTAGAGGCGTCGCATGCTTGCTCTGTGCTCTAAGGGCCTACCTGCCATTTGCCATAGGACGGTTAATTGCACAATCTTTGGGATATTCTCTGCTGAGATATGGCATGTGCTGTTTCTTCAACTGTTCTGCAACATGGAAAAATAGGATAAACCGTATTCTCAAGAATATGGCTAAGAGTGTCATCTATTCAATACCCCATAAACAGCAAAGTGTATTCCTCTCTTCAGGTCTGCCTTCCTTTGACATTGTGTTCAAACAAATCACTGTACTCAGATATTTCTGGAACTCTGAATTTCGGTTCCAAAACGTTAAACCAATCCCATTAAGAAAAGTTTCTCGATATATTGTCCTGCAGTGCGAACTCATTTTGGTATGTCTATGACGTCATATTATATCCCATGCATATTCAATGAGATGCCTGATAATGTTTTCAACTTGAACACTCGAAGACAGTTACGGAATGCTATTGCCGAGCTTGAACAGCTCTAGTACATATGTTTTAATCTACACAAAACAAAGAATTGATTTGGTAACGGAGGTTCTTGCTGCTGCCGGATGGCGTCCTACAAGCCCAATTGAGGCTTTGGCGCGTCCGCGTCTTGTATTGCTTCTTTGGAGTAAATAAAGGATTTATGATTATGATTATGATTACTATTGTTATTATTATTACTATTATTACTATTGTTATTATTATTATTATTATTATTATTATTATTATTATTATTATTATTATTATTATTATTATTATTATTATTATTATTATTATTATTATTATCAAACGAAGCGCTGAAGGATTTCGTTGTCGGCAGCGGTAATTCGAATTTTTCCCTTCCGTGACATCGCACCCATCTTGCCCGCTCTTCTCTGGCGGATTGAGGAGAAGCCTAAAATTCAATCCCCGACCACGTCACCATTTTAATGCAAGCCCCAAAACACTTGGCACGCTTTACCTACAGCCTGTATGAACTTAAATGTTTGAATATGGGCAATTCTCGAAATGTGGTGCGGTTGCCCTTTAACGCGAATGAGGAGCTTTCCTGCAGTGTGAATTCGGGGCCCGTCGTGAATGAACGTAACTTTAACCATTATGGCTGCAGAGAACATGCGCAGTGTCGCCTCTCTTGACTACCAGGTCGGTAACCTTGCGGCCATGAAATTCCATTCCAGTGTCAATTATTGCCTCCGAAATGCACGCTGGCCTCTGAGTAGGGTCAGTGCTCGGTCGCGTAACAAAATATGCCTCGAGTATGTTTTTCTCGTTCGCGTCATTTGAGACTTTCATCGCGTCAATTTTTGGCTCAACTTCGTGTGCGGACTCGTTGCAGTGGAATGCAGTGTCGTTACGCGTTTTCCTCAGTGAAGAATCTTGGAAACTCTGCCATCGCGACCCGCAAATTACGCAAGCCTGTATCTCGGTCCGCCGAGAATGCTGTAGCATCCGCTCTCGTGACGCATTTGACCCAGCGAATTCGAACCCAATGACTGCCGCAAGACGTCGCACGCGCAGTTCGGAGCTAAAGTGACTATTTGGGGAGCCCCCAGGTGCGCTCTATACAAATGTGATCGAAACATTGCAGTCACGAAATGTATGAGCGTGAACTCAGTAGCGCGTGCCCGATAGCCTCGAACCCTAGTCGTGGCGATACGCGGCGGCCGCTTTCATAAACAAACCGGCAAGCAAGGTGTCTTTTGGCTTGCCGGGATCAGGCATGGCGGCATAACCTTTCCACCACGTTGCTAAAAGCAGCCGTCGCGTTTTGCCGCAAGTAGGGCTCGACCCTATCAGCCACACGCTCCGCTTTTGACGCTCATCAACTTCATCCCGTTCCACTCCGGTATATTACCCTTCTATGCCTCAAACTTTGATCGATACATCTGGCGTTGCTAAACTTCTTGATTCCCTAAAACTTCATTCATCGCCCGGTTTTGACTGCATTCATGCTAAATTTTAAAAAATACAGTTGCCTCCAGCTCCTTAATACTAACAAAGATTTTTCAGCAGACTCTCAATAATTCCATTCTGCCAACACAATGGAAAGTCGGGAAGGTGGTTCCATTATTCAAATCAGGAAATCGAACCTCCCCTACAAATTATCGCCCCATCTCACTTACTTGTACTTGTTGCAAACTATTAGAACACGTCATCTTCACTAACCTTGTGAACTTTCTCGAGTCTAATTCCTTTTTTACACCCGCAAAGCATGGCTTTCGGAAGTCATTTTCTTGCGAAACCCAACTTGCCAGCTTCACTATCAAACTTCACCATATTTTAGATCGCGCATCAGAAGCTGACTGCATTTTCCTTGATTATTCTAAAGCATTCGACAAAGTATGTCACCGCTTATTATTTTTAAAGCTAACCCAACTGAATATCGACTACAGCGTTCTGAAATGGATTGAATACTTTCTTCTTAACTGACCGCAGTTCGTTTTCGCTAATACATTTAACTCACCTTTCAGCGAAGTTTACTCGGGTGTGCCACAAGGCTCAGTGCTCGGACCCCTTTTATTTTTTATTTACATCAACGACCTCCCTTCCATTGTATCATCTAACATTCTTTTGTTTGCTGACGACAGTGCTGTTTTCCGCGAAATAAAATCCCCCGACGATGCTAACCTTCTTCAGCGTGATCTCTCTAACATTTCTCTTTGGTGTAACGAATGCCTTGTAGAACTTAACACTAATAAGTGCAAAATTATGCGCTTATCAAGAAGTGCCAACACTCCGCCTGTGTACTACCTAAATAACGTTCCCTTAGAAGCGGTTACTTCATATAAATACCTGGGTGTTCATATTTCTGCTGACCTTACCTGGACGCGCCATATTGAGTACATTGCTAACAAAGCTAACCGCATGTTGGGTTACGTGCGTCGTAACTTTTCCAAAACTCCGTCTTCCTTGAAATTATTGCTATATAAAACACTAATATGCCCTAATCTGGAATACGCCGCCGCCATATGGGATCCCCATCATGAAAAACTGATAACTTTGCTTGAGCTAGTTCAAAATAACGCTGCTCGTTTTATCCTGTCCAACTTTAACCGTACCGCAAGTGTAACAAGCATGAAAGTTAATCTTTTGTTTGCCTCTTTTACCATCCCGCCAGCTGACAATTCGTTTCAGCCTCTTTCATAAACTATACCACCATAATATGCTACATGATGCCCTCATTTTGTTCCCCGGATGCGTGTCAAACCGCATTGATCATCGTCACAAATTTGGCATTGAAACGTGTAACACTGTAACTTCATTTCAGTCTTTCTTGCCTCGTACATCACGCGAATGGAACCGCCTTCCCGCAGATATCGTCGACATAAGTGATAACCAACATTTTCGTTCTGCACTAGCTAACATTGTATAACAGGAATATGATAATACTTTGTTTCGTATCATATATTGCATCTGTTTATGTATTTTATTGTTTTTGTAACCACTCCCTTCTTTAATGCCTTTGGCCTTGAGGGTTCAATAAATGAAATGAAATGTCTGTACTAAACAGTCTGGCGGAAGCGATAGCAACTAGCACATTTTACGGTCGTTAAAGAACGCAACCGACGGCTGCTCTCAGCTGCAGTAAATTTAAAGCTGGCAAATTTACTTTCGAGGTAAGGTCCAAATGCTGTGGCTGTTATCTCGTACGTCATTGAAGCAGTAGCGCGGTACTGCGATAATTCGAGATAAAAGCAGCCGCTGTGGTTCAGTGGTTATGGCGCTCGGCTGCTGACCCAAAAGACGCGGGTTCGCTCCCGGCCGCGGCGGTCGAATTTCGGTGGAGGTGAAATTCTGGAGGACAGTATTGTGCGATGTTACTGGACGTTAAACAACCCCAGGTGGCGGAAATTTTAGAAGCCCTTCACTACGGCTTCCAAGTCGAATTAGTCGTCTTGGGACGTCAACCGCATAAACCAAATCGAGATAAATATAGTCGCGCTTCGCATCACGAAGTTATAAAGGCCCGAACCAAGGTTATGAACCAAGGAACATCAGAAAAGTTCACGGTAATATAATCGATGAACTAATAATGGCGAAGCTTGTTTGTTCAGTTCACTTCGTGGTCTACAATTCGGCCAGCCGCAGCTAAAGATACTCACCGACCTATTATCGCTAGAAATGGTTCGCTCGGTGGCAGCTGATGCACAAATCTTTTAGGTGAGAGAATGCATATTTCAGGAACTTTCCACTTCTATTCCCGTACCGGTCTTCTCGAGAATATTCTTTGCTCAAAACGTGATATTTGGTGAAGACTGCCTGGTTGTGGATGCTACGCTGGATGCTAGTATGGGGCAGGTAGGGAAGCGTGCGACTTTCAGCTACACACGCATAAAAAACACCAACCGAGCGATGTGCAAGACAAAAAATGTACTCACGTAGGTTCTTCCTGCAGTTGCGTCGTCGGCGTCCCTGTCCTACCTTCTCGTTCAGGTCAAAGCGGGCGCTGCAGAGCGAGGCAGAATAGCTTGAGTTGGCTGCTTGTGGAGCGCCTAGACAAGTCGCGAGAGAAAAAAAGGTAACTTTTTGACTGCTGTGGAATACAAAGAGCAAGGAACAAGAAGTAGCACTGCGGGGCGCGCGTTAAGCCACACCTCGTTTTGCAGACATAAACTGGGCAGGAACAGCCGGTACTATTTCATAAAACACAGCGAAAACAAAGGTCATACGAACAAATAGACAGCAGCGAAACTAAATTCGATCAAACCATTTATTTAATATTGCCTGGAATAGACACTGCCGCTGAAAACAGGGCTATAACGCGACCTGGGCACTAAAGACAGGAGACGCACAATGCGTAAAAGACTCACACGCGCTCGCCGTTCAAGTCCTGCTTGGTCCTTCAGTACAACGTGGGCGCTATACAGCCTGCTACAACTGTGTCACTCAGCAGCCTGTGTAGCAGCTAAACGCCGTCGCAAGTCTTAAACAGTTCTCTGGTTCTGTGTTGCGCCGGGTACTGTTTGTCTGAAAACCACGCCCCCGCTCTCTCAAGTTTTTTTTTTTTTTTGTAGCGCCATCATGAGGCAACCGCGAGGAACAAAGCTACGCAGCATGTTTTACTTTTTTTTTACTTAGTACTCCCCACCGCATTTTAGTAGCCAAGGCAGCAGCAGGTATATGACGTGTACAGATGAATGGTCTATGGCTGATAACAAACAACAAGAAGAGAAAAGAAATGGGCATACAGTCAAATTTCTGCGGAAGAAACCAGCCCAGAAACAAAATTAAAAAACGCCGCATTTGCAGGCAGCGCAGGAAGCATAAAAAACATGCTCTTTGAGGATGAATCCAAGTAGATAAAACTTACTGGCTCGATCTGACTGCAGATAAAGATGCTTCGGGTGATGATAGGGGGGCTACATCGTGAGTAACCAGTTCTAGCAGGCTATCGTACTCTAAAAGAACGGCCCCGCCGCGGTGGCTCAGTGGTTACGGCGCTCGGCTGCTGACACGAAAGACGCGGGTTCGATCCCGGCGGCGGCGGCCAAATTTCGATGAAGGCGAAATTCTAGAGGCCCGTGTACTTTGCGATGTGAGTGCACGTTAAAGAACCCCGGGTGGTCGAAATTTCCGGAGCCCTTCACTACGGCGTCCCTCATAGCCTGAGTTTCTTTGGGACGTTGAACCCCTATAAACCAAACCAAATCGAAAAGAACGACGTATGTTGCATCGGTTCTGCACTGCGGAACTGCAATTGGTTTGTCATGGTCGTACGCGTGGTCTTTCGTGTTCTGTTATACTCCATGTAAGCCTGAAATTCTTGTTTTTTGCATGATAACTGATGATGGCGAAGAACATTGTCAAAGGATGCATTTTTAGACTAGATTCAAAGGTGGGAAAACCGGAGTGGTTGCGAAGGTTAGACACCGATACCTGTCTTGAGTAGGCATTGAAAATCGCAGTTCTTCTTCTTTACCCCCCCCCCCCCCCCTGCCTTGACGTTTAATGTTTATATCCGTATGCGGATACCATATCACATCTACACGGCGTTATGGAGAAGTAAATACTTTAGAGATAGCTAATATAATCGCATTAAACACTGTGAAAAGGAGAGTCAAGATGACAAAAAAAATTATGTGGCCGCTTAACGCAACTTAAGCGGGGATGCGATAGTGGTGTGTTCTGGGTAAAATGCGCACGGATAGAAGTGAGATGAAGACGGTGACATCCACAGAGGCACGTGCAGTGCCGATTGGCGCGTGAGGCTGGCAGTTAAATACGCGGGATATGCAGGTGCGGCGCTGGCGTAGTGGACCAATGCAGGTGCCACTGAAGCTGTTCTGTAAGTGCTGCCGCATGTTCGAAACCCAATCCCAGCCATAAAGTGCTTATTTTATCTGTTTATCACGCCCCCCCCCCCCCCCCCCCGCCCCCTTGACATGCCCTCGCAAACTTTCCTTCTGTCGCATCGTCCCAGGTCCATCGTCGGTGTTGGATATTGAAATTTGGCTCCATCCTTTGATTTCTTCTTGAATTTCACGTGACCTCGATGGTATCACAACTCTCCCGACCAGTCACTGAACTTCGTGAAATAGAACGCCAGGGCCTTGCATCCATGATAGCTTAATCAGTACCGCATAATTGACACAAGCAATACTAAGTTTAAAGAAAGTATTTAGTACAAGCAACGTGGGGTATGTAGTGCTGACAATAACAGAAAGCCCGCCGGAATCCTTTGCTTTGGTGGTCGGCTGTTGATCCCGTGACCAAGGGATGAAATTGCGGCTGCAGCGCCTTCAGTTAGTTCAAGCCAAATTGCAAGGACGCCTATTTCCTGTGTGATGCTACTCCATGGTAAAGATCCGTATGCAGTCAGAGTTATCCTGAAGCCTATACTACGCCATCCCTGTCAACCATGTGTGAACACGAAGAGCTACATACCGTACGATAAAGAGGCACAACTGCTTAAGATGGACCCAGCTTCTGAAAAAAAACAACAACATATTTTTCCAGGCTTAAATCCAGTGATGCTTGACAGGAGTGATGTAAAATATCTGCTAGTAATTTTTTCTTCCACCTACTTTAAAAATTAGTCGGCAGTAAATATTTAATTTTCTAAATACTACTCTAAACTATCAGGAGTTACCAGAAAATTTGCCCAGCACCATCACAATGGCGCAGCCAGGTTCTTCGACTGAGTGTCCACAGCCCTTTTTGCTCGACAAGAAACAAAGCCCGCCAAACTTAATGAATAGCATGTAACAGCAAGTTCCCCTTGCCCCAGTGCACAGCCATTACAGCGCTCTCATACGCGACTTGGTGAAGCGTTCCTGCCTTGAGCTTTCTGAGCTGCCTACGAAGCAGCTTCGCGACGCGCCTGGTTCCGAGATAAGCGAAAGTGGATGCACAACGTTGAGGGAAGGATGCGCGAAGCCAGTAGCCTCAGTGATAAATGCTCACTCATGCTGGCAGAATGCATGCGGAAGAACGGTGACAATATGATGTATTTGCAATAGAACAGTGCGACAGTAACTGGTAGCGGTACATATTAACGTCGAGGAAAATAATAGTTAAATGCGGTGTTTCTCACGAAGGAAAAGAATGTTAAAAGGGGGCATACCGATAACTTGGCGTTTTCTGTAGTTTGTCGTGTGTAGGGTACATTTAATTTCATAGTACGTGGCTTTGCACAAACGTCTATTAACAGACGGGTTCCAAAGAGGCCTAAGCAGCGATATTCGTGTGAAGAGTATGCACGAATCACCCGCATTTTGCAGCAATTAACACAGACACCTCTCAGTGCTTGTGGCGTAGCTGTCAGGATGCAGTAGACATGGTCCTTCACATAACATTACAGAAGTCGGAGAGATTCACTTGAGGTAACGTGGCTGTCCAGGCCACTATTTCATTCGGCCCGATCGACTGGTTTTTGAAAGGTCCGTGTCACCAAGGCCATGCAAGGCTGGTGCTTTGAGCTGGGCACGCCCGGCGTGCCTCATATAAGCGTTGACTAGAACTGCAAGACAGAGTTTCCACCGAAAAACTTCCGCTGAGCCTCGCAAGATAGTGAAATACCGCTGCAATGAGCATGCGGTCAAAAAATGCGATTCATTTCTTTTGTCACAGTTCCCGCAACAAACACTGAATGGCCACTGGAAGCGGAGTTTTGATTATTATAAACACCTTGAGTTCATATCGCTCGGGTAATGAAAGCTGTAAAACAAAAGTTGATGTGCACTTGTGAAGAAGCTAGCGTCATCAGTCCAAAGCACCCTGTCAATAAACTCCAGTATTTCGTCAGTCTTCACCATGATCAGGTTAACGAAAAACAGTCGATATGGTAGGTCTCTGCCTTCTAACTTTTGGAACAGATGGAGAAGATAAGAGTGCATTTCTCCCTTCCAGAGAATTCGCGACGAAAGATTCGAAACTACCGACCGCAGAGGTCACGTCTACTACGTCGGCATGAGGGTCTGCTGCGATGAAAGCCATATTTCTGTTTGGGTCTGTTCAATGACGGTCTCCTTTCGGTGCCGCGTCTTCGCATTACTGCCAGTCTCTGTCGGCGTCGAGTTATTCCTCATTATACTGCTTCCAATACTTTTTCTTCGGCAATGTCGCATTCAGTATAGCTTGGCAGCCGCCGTCTTGTTGCCCCCAAGGCTAGTACAATCTAGTACCACGAGGCCACCACTACCAAAGCCTAGAGCGCCCACGGCGTCAGGTACGTTGCCGCACCCCATGTATGCGACACCTACGACTGATCCGGGCAAAAGGCACGATTCCGACCATGGCCAAGATATGCAAGTGATTGGAATGCTCACGTCACTGATGAATTTCATGCGTGCCCTAATGTCCAGCTTGCGCATGCCAGCCGCACACAACGCACTGCAACTACTGGACACGCTACAGCCAGTTCTTGCTGCTAAACATTAGAAGACACCATGGCTCTCTTGGAACTATCTTTTCTGAAGAAAGTCAAGCAAGCATTTATCTTTCAGTGGAATGCCCGCGGGCTGCAGTCCCGGATTTCAGATATTAGACTCTATGTTTACGAACCCCCCCCCCCCCCCCCCCCCCCCGCCGTGGTGGCTCAGTGGTTACGGCGCTCGGCTCCTGACACGAAAGACGCGGGCACGATCCCGGCCGCGGCGGTTGAATTTCTTGAAGGCGAAATTCTAGAGGCCCGTGTGCTGTGCGATGTCAGTGCACGTTAAAGAACCCCGGGTGGTCGTAATTTCCGGAGCCCTTCACCACGGCGTCTCTCATAGCCTCAGTCGCTTTGGGACGTTAAACCCCAATGAACAAACCTATACTCAAACAAAACCACTTCCCCATTCCGGTTATCTGTGAACAAAATCTGCCGAACATTTTACGATTATACGGTTATGAAGCATTTACTTCCCCCACGCGCAACAGAACCAGCGAAGTCATCGTCTACATTCGACGTGAACTTACATATGGGCTCCATTCGGTTCCCCCGCACAGCGACACCCACTATGTTTGCCTCACAGTGAAGAGCCGTGACCTCACGTTTACGCTTGTGGCTGCGTAATTGGCACCCTCAAGCCGCTTTGACGACAAATGGTCGAGTGATTTGATGCGAGTCACCTCTGGTCCATGGGTGATTATAGGTGACTTCAATGCTGCCCACATGTTGTGGGGAGGCGTTACGACAAACCTTAGTGGAAGGAAACTCGTGTCCTTCGCCTCAGACCATGGCCTCAAGTGCCTTAATGATGGAACCCCGACATATATTCGAGGGTGGCCTATAGCAGCGTCCTCGATTTCACTTTCGTTTGGCGATGCCTTACCAACAACGTCCGATGGTTTTCGGAAGTATAAACCCATGGCAGTAATCATATCCCAACTTACCTGTATAATACAGGCCATTCCAAGTCCCGTTCAGCCACACGTATGCGACGTATTGTTGGACAGTTTTTAAAGCACGTATGGAGGATGGATGCATGGAAGGATTCTCGACAGGTCTTGAACAAAAAATTAAGGAGGCCATGGAGAGCGCAACGTGCTGCTACAACCTCGTCGCAAAGTGCATCGATTTTGATATAAAATTACAACGACTGCGGGCACTACGGCGCAGGGCAGAGCGCAGATACCGACGCACAAAGTCAGAGATTCAAGACGCTTACAGAAGAAAACTCAGCGAAGAATTCAAGCTCGCAGACACACGTTTGGAGGTCATTTTGCGAGACACTTGACTCAGAGAAGCCTTTGTCACGCGTTTGGAATGTAATGCGTGGCCTTTGCACGTCTCCTCAACAGCGCCACCTGTTTGAATGCCTCGCGCTCTATCAAAAACGCAGCGAGGTCGCGGTGGCCGAGGAATTTTTCGGAAGGATAACAGGCCAACCGAACCCACCCCAACGCTGTACTGCAGTGATGTTCCACCATCGCGGCATTCACGAATGGATCACCTGTTCTCCATGACGGATCTTGACGCCGCGCTCGTTTGTTGTACAAGGTCATCATCGCCGGGGCCGAATGGTGCGATACACTCCGCACTCGCCAACTTTGGCCAAGAGGCTCGACAGGTTCTTCTGGATACATGCAACAAGTCATGGTGTGACGGCATAGATCATAATGCATGGAAGACCAGTCGTGTTGTTCCACTCCTTAAGCCGGGAAAATCACCACTCGACATTTCAGCATACCGTCCAATTGCACTCTCAAGGAGTGTCGGGAAAGTCACGGAAAGAATGTTGTTAACACGCGTGGAATGGCACCTGGAGGGATACCAAATCTACCCTGGATTTATGTCTGGGTTTGCACGTGGCCGCCCTTCCATCGACCATGTTGCTGACCTTGTAACATCCGTACAGCACCAAAAAAAAATTGATGAGATTCACCGTGCCACTGTTGTTGGACCTCAAGGGCGCCTACGACAACGTCACACATCAGGCCATTTTGGACGCATTTGAAGCTGCTGAGTTTGGAGGTCGCATGTTCAGCAGGATACGCAGCTATTTAGCAGAGAGGTCTTGTTTTGTCCACACTGAAGACGGACCAACCTGTCTACATGAAACTTTGAGCGGAGTCCCACAGGGTGGAGTGCTGAGCCCAACTCTTTTTAACCTTGCTCTCATCAGCCTGGTTGACTGATCCACACTCTGCTCACATCTCAATACGCGCCGAGGATATATGTACTTGGGCATCAAGCGTGACCCGTTCCCAAGTTCGTGCGAGACGAGAGACTACAAAAGGCAGCAACGATACTGACCTCATACCTTCGTCAGCAGGGAATAAATATTTCGCCCGAAGAATGTTCTCTCTTGGCGTTCACACCAAAAAAAATGACAAGTTACCCCATATATATTAATGCATTTCCTATGAGAGAAGCCACCGCTTCCTTGGCATTATTATCGATAGGAACCTCCCCTGGAGTCCCCATCTCTACGACATGCGAAAGAAACTGACAGCGATTGTTCAGATTGTCTCCTTCCTCGGGGGAAAGCCCTGGGGCGCATCTGTGCACTCGGTGCTTCAACTGTACCGTTTGCTGTTCCTGGGATACATGCGGTATAGCTTTCCCATTTTCAACAATATTAGGAAGACAACCTTAAGACACTTCAAAATGTTCAAGCCCAAGCTCTACGAATCTGCTTTGGACTACCTAAATGTTCCTCAACGGCAGCCACTATTCTCGTCGCTGGGGACCATCCTGTTACTACAACCATTGGTTTTGAAACCCTGAGAACACACATTCGGCATCTCACAGGAGTTCCGAGTCATCATCTTGTAGCTCGTCCCGTTCTAAGATCACATACTGCATTTGCAAAAATGTAATTAAAGCTCACCTTCCTATCTTCCTTCGCTTTTCACCCATGCTTCAAGACCATGCTCACCTATATGGAATCTCCATGAACCTCGGGTACACCTCTCTATTCCGGGAATTGCTAAGAAATGTGGTTTACCATTGCCTGCTCTTAAAGAAATGCCACTGCATCATCTGCATTTTACCCATAAACACCGCATACATGTCTACACAGATGGCTCAGTTACTTCAACAAGTTCTGCTTAGTCTGTGGTGATACTTCCCAGGTCTATTTTAATGAAGGTGAGGACTGCCTATTTCACCTCTTCAACTGGTACAGAACTGGCTGCCCTACGGGCTGCAGTTCAAATCATCAGTCAGGAATCTGCACACGACTGGACAGTTTTCTCCGGGTTTAAAACAGCCCTTCAAGGCCTCCAAGCAGCACTACGCCGTGGGTCACACAAACAACTCGTTGCAGAAATCCGCAAGCTCTACCATGACGCCACATTGAAAAGACATGACATAATTTTCCAGTGGGTGCCAGGCCAGTGCGGCATTCGTGGAAATCACCAGGCCGACGAAGCTGCCCGTTCTGCCCACAGTGACGGAATCCCTGTCACTATTCCTGTAACGGGAGCTGACGCAGCGTGTGGGCTTCGTTCCATGAGGCTGGAGCTCACACTTTCAGCGTGGAACACGGGAGAGGTCTGCAACCGTCCCCTCAAGGCATTGGACCCTGGACTGCGCCTCCGTCTTCTATGTAATGTAGCGCCTCGTGAAGCAACATTACTGTGCCGTCTATGGCTCGGCGTTGCCTTCACGAACATTATGCTTTCCGGATCGCGACGACCGACAACCCTTCTTGTGAAAACTGTGCCTGTAAAGAGACAATCATACCTTGTGTGAGTCTCCTGTCTTCGTTAACGGAGGACGTAAGCTGCGTTGTGATCTGGAATGCCTTGATCCTTGCCCTTTCACAGAGGCCAAGATTCTCGGTCCGTGGCCACAGCATTTGACTACCATCAAGGCTTACAAGGCACTTTTTTGTTTTTTCCGAGACACTGCCTTGATTGAAAGATTGTGACTGTGTCTCTCGTTCCTTCTCTCTTCCCTTTTTTATCCCCTCATTCCCTTCCCCAGTGCAGGGTACCCAACCAGAAACCTTTCTGGTTAACATCGCTGCCTTTTCCCCTCTCTCTCTTTTGTTCACTCTAGAAGGGCAAGCTTGATGCATTCGAAACGAGAACTTCTTTGTTGCGGTTATATGCGGCGTGGCAGTAATCAAGCTTCCAGTAGTTCTCGAACGTCGTCAACATCGACACTGCGTGAAAAGAAACCTGAATTCTACTCGCGATAAACTGTGTCGCAAAAATTACATGAGAGTGCTGATATCTTAGACAAACTAATGACTGCGTAATGATTATTTTGCTTTTCGTCTCGTTCGATTTGAAGAGTGGGCGAATAGACCTGCCCTTCATCGCAGAGGAGACGGACGGATGGACAGATAAATGGATTAGGCTGGAGCCTTAAATCAGGCGGCGACTCATGCCACCTAGCAGTGAATCGTAAGATGTCACTCTTGGCTTGATTTTAACCAGCAATCTTATACCGATCGCTTGGTTATTTCTACCCTTTTAAAATCTATTGTTTTTGTCCACTTTCCTTTTACCCGAATGCGTTGGTCCGGATTCGTAATGTTATTACGACTCCAACTCGCATTCAGTCGAACACGTCAACGCTGCTTCACGTTTTGATTACGCACTCTAAAAACACACTGCTTTGCTCTGGCACTTTAAATGTACATGCGAGTGATCAGTTGCCAATATATGTAGTGCTTAGTGGGCGTCCACTCGAGTTAAAAGATTCAGAAGCTCGTGTAACTATATTTAGAGATATAAACAATAGATCGATGAACCTCTTTTCTACTTGCCTATCTAAAATTGATTGGCAGGAAGTGTTCTCTTCCACAGGTGCCGACGAGGCATACGAACATCTCGTTGAAAAAATCAAAGCGTCCTACAGCAGCTGTTTTCCGTACGTGACGAAAACGCGACCGCGATCAGCGCGCAAGCCTTGGGTTACGTTCGAATGCCTCAGCGCAATTCGCGAAAAAAAAAAAACTCCCTGTTTGCGCGTTTCTTAAAGACCAGAAATATTGAAGACTTTAAATCATTCAAGAAACAAAGAAATAGAACGAACAAGCTTCTGCGTAGAAGTAAGCAACGTTATTTCGAAAACCTGCTGAACAACGGCATATCCAAGCGATCTGATCTTATCTGGAGGCGACTGAATTCTGTTTTAAATCGCCATTCATCCCACCATGATTGTCCAGTCAAGTTGGCTTTCAACGAAGAAATCCTTACTGATCGCCAACTAGCTGAAGCATTTAATAGGTTTTTTGCCTCTGTGGCGTGCAGTAAGCATGACCAGAATTGTACACCATGTTTGAAAAACAGAATGCGAGAAAGTGCATTTTTGTTCCCGGTTACTGTGCCTGTAGTCAAAGAAGTGTTCTTGTCTGTGAAATCCAGCAGGTGTGTTGATGTTGACGACTTGCAGATTCATCCAATTAAGCATGACACTGATATCTTAGCGCCTTTGTTGGTACATGTTGTGAACTTAATCTTTTCGACAGGGCATTTCCAGTCCCGCTTACAAATGGCGAGAGTGTCAGTTATTTATAAAGGAGGCGACAAAAACAATATGACCAATTACAGGCCGATATCGATCCTACCGGTCCTTTCTAAGGGAATTTAAAAATTGATGCACGATAGAATTAACCGTTTTCTGGCAAAACACAACTTGCTGACACCCTTGCAGTTTGGATTTACTAAACACCGTTCAACTGAGACAGCATTACTAAAAGAAAAAGAAATTATCCTGGAGTCTTTCGAACATGAATATTAAGTGCTAGGAATATTTGCGGATTTCTCGAAGGCTTTTGACCGAATTAATCATACTACTCTCACAACTAAGTTA
This sequence comes from Amblyomma mixtum, assembly GCF_055824585.1. NCBI lineage: Eukaryota > Metazoa > Arthropoda > Arachnida > Ixodida > Ixodidae > Amblyomma > Amblyomma mixtum. The sequence continues at coordinate 133,315,885 of NC_143018.1, read as the reverse complement.
GAACACTACGGATTTCGCGGCACATTCTTGAAACTTTTGCATAGTTACTTAAATAATCGACAGCAGCTAGTACAAAAACACGGGTACACACTAATTTTTCTGGTCTCGGGAGTGGCGTCCCACAAGGCAGTATTCTCGGGCCATTGCTATTCAATATCTATGTAAATGACATTGTTAACATTAACGACGACACTAAATTTATCATATATGCCGATGACACCAGTTTGTTCTTTCCACGGCCTAGTTTGACTGCGATCGTATCTAAAGCAAATGATGTACTTACGCTGTTAGCGGACTGGAGCATTGTAAACTCATTAAATATAAACGTCTCTAAAACGAAGGCAGTCTTATTCCGCCCCAAAAACAAGCCAATGAACGCAAGCTTCAATCTTAACCTAGCTGTATCCATCATAGAAGTGGTGCCCGTTGTAAAAAGTCTCGGTGTTCTTTTCCAAGTGAACATGACGTGGGACGATCACGTTCAAAGGACCTGCTCTAAATTATCTCGTAGTGCTGGGATGTTATCGCGCCTGCGATTTCTTTGCCCCAAACATAAAATTATTGGTTTATCATAGCCTCTTTTTTTCAACTTTAAGATATTGTTACCTAGTCTGGGGCACCACAACTGCTACTAACCTTGCTAAAATACACAGGTTGCAAAAGAAAGCTGTGCGCATAATTTCAAATGCTGCTTATGATGCGCACACCAAGCCCATTTTTGAAAACTTGAACCTAATCTCATTACCAAATCTTTATAATTCAGTGCTTACATCACGCTATCAGACCTCGTTGAAAAATAATGATTTTTATCTCAAGTAACTTGCAGAAATGAAATTACGGCACGCTGCTTATAATACAAGGAGCACAGAAGAATGGCAGTTACGATATACGAGGTCTGTTAGAAAAGTATCCGACCTTTGGCCGAAGAAAAAAAACTGGCATAACTGGAGTGTTAGAAACCTAATAACCTTCAAAGTAGTCTCCTTGGGGCTCCATATACATCTCCCAGCGGTGCTGCCATTGATGGAAGTATTCCGAAAAGGCCCTTTTCGGAATGGAATTTAGCTCTGCTGTCGTTGCAGCCATAATGTCCTTTCTTTTCTGAAATCGCGCTCCTTTCAATGACTTGTTGATTTTAGGAAACAGCCAGAAGCCGCAGGGGGACATATCAGGAGAGTAAGGAGCCTGTTGAACTACAGGAGTCTGGTTTTTCGGCAGAAAAGTCTGAATGAAATGCGAGGAATGTGCAGGAGCAATGCCGCGAGGGATGCGCCAATTTCTTGTTGACCTCAATTCCGGTCTCTTGCGCCGCACAGCACCACGTAGGCGATGGAGGACATCCCTGTAGTACTGTTTAGTCATTCTTTGACCCTGTGGGGTGCGTACTCGTGGTGTGCCACACAGAGGGAGTCAAAAAAGCAGTCAGCATCACTTTGACATTGCTGCGCACTTGGCGGGCCTTCTTTGGTCTTGGTGACGTGGAATGCGTCCTCTGTGACAACTGGGATTTGGTTTCCGGGTCGTACCCGTACACCCAAGACTTGTCACTAGTGATTACGGCGTCGGTGAAGTCAAGGTAACTGTTTGTGGAATCCAGCATCTCCTGTGAGACTTCAACACGCAGCTGCTTTTTCTCCATCGTCAGCAGCTTCGGCACGAATTTCGCCGCAACTCTCTCCATGGCCAAATCTTCGGTGATAATGGAATGTGAAGAAAAATTGCTGGTGTCCACCTCTTCCGCAATTTCTCGGATAGTCACACAACAGTCCCGCATCACCACAGCGTTCACTTCGGCAATTACCTGGTCATTTCGGCATGTTGATGGCCGACCGGAGCGTGGCTCTCCCTCCACGGATGTGCGGCCGTCTTTAACCCTTTCAGCCCTGGATTTTTTATTTCGGCCGTACATTTTTTTTGCTTCGCGTTTTTAAAATGCCTAAGGCCCCATAACCACGCAGTTAAAATTTAAAGCTTGTGGTGCGAGTATTAATCGATTTACAGGTATGGTGTCAAAATCGGACATCAGGGCTCAATGGGTGTAAAATGCTAGTGGGACCGTTTTGGTAACCGCCACCGAGAAGAAAGAAATTAACGAAAAATTTCTTATTTTGCAGTGTGGAGACCTATAAAGAAGCTTTTTTACTTTGTAAGGGATAGATAATCCCGCAGTTTCCACAAAAAACTTCGCTCGCTCCTGTTTACCTTGCGTTTTGTATCTACGTCCGCGTTCTTGTTCCTGCCAGGTTTGTGTTCCAGCTTGTGTACGTCACGTCAACAGCTCATATGTTCAAAACTTTCGTAGCTTTCCTGAAAGGCGACTGTGGTCAAGATAAAGGCTTTCCTCGAATCTGTAACGCCCTCTTCTATCGAGCTTCACGAAGCACGTCCGTAGCGCCAAGATCGAAGGTCGGCAAATCTAAGTTCTAAGCTTGAGAGCGGCACACTGCATCTCGCTTGCGCTTGTTTTCAAACCAGCTGTTTGCTATAGAAAAATTCATAAAGTGGAACATAATCTCGTCGTGTCTGTGTCTTGACCGAATGCTGTTCCCTACAGGTGACAGGAAATTCCCTCTCATCCATAGGCTTATGAGTTGGGGATATATCTCGGCCGGGCAGGAAGCAGAAGCTGATCATCAGCGCACCAAATACGCTTTCTCACGAAAACACAGCCAAACAGGCTGCATTGATCCGAGCGTCGAGGGCGAGCCACACGTGCTGCACGAGCGGTGGAGCGCGAGTTTCAGTGTAAATACTCCGCTCGCTTCTTGCAGCTCAGTGTCGATGCTCACAGCTCACAGGAGGAGGAGAGAGGTAAAAAAAAGGAATAAAAGCACAAGGCCAGGCGTGCATTTGTTCTCGCTATTCCTTTGGTCCGGTTGCTGTTCGCCGACATCCGCATGGCCATTCCAGGCTCAATCCGAATACTCACCATGTATGATAGCGAAAATTTCCGTTTTCCAATTCATCAAAAAGCAAATTTTAAGATTTTGTCCATTTTCTGTAATGAACATTCACGTCAGCAGTCAAAAAGGCCGTTAGTATAGGTGCATCTGCGAAAATACTAGCAGATTCTATTCTACAAAGATATCCTATCATCACTCAATGGCCACCGCTGGCAACCTTTGAGCCCTGATGGTGTCAAAATCGCACATGTCAAAAATGTGTTCAAACGCAGCGTCTACGCTTTCAGTAATATTTACGACGGGGATGTGAGCTTAGATAGCCGTTTCCCACAACATATAAAAATCTGAACGCAGAAGAACGATAGTTACTGAGATAAAAATGAACAAATTTGCTACACCTCGGCTTCTTCACTCCATGCCTCCCATACTGCTACTTCTTCCTTAGACCGCACAGCTCAATGGTAGTCCGTGAACAGCGATGTCGATAGCAGCAGGGATCCCTAAGGAACTATTGTATTAAAAATTAATAGTATTTTCTTCTGTTACTGAGACATGAGCGTAATATTTGTGTTGTGGCGTCAATTGACACCGCCAGGGCCGAAAGGGTTAAACCAGTTGCACCACTGCTTAATCTGTGTGCTGCTCATAGCACCATCACCGAAAGCCGTCTGAACATCTCGAATGATTTCCACTTGGCTATCGCCAAGTTTCTGGCAAAATTTGATGTAGTAGCGCTGCTCCTCTCGCTCCGCCATTTTCCTTGCAATGAAAAACCGACGAGAGCACTGCGCACTGCCTCACTCAAACGCTGCTTCCCAGCGACTGACGCTATCGTCAGGGGGGAAAAAATTCGTGCAAGTGCACTAGGGTTCAAGGTCGGCTGCTTTAAGCGCGCTTGTTTCATATCCATCAGGTGTTCGCAAAAAAAATAAAGTCGGATACTTTTCTAACAGACCTCGTACACGAACCAATTACGGTCGCCACATGCTACGCTACACCTTACCAAGTCTATTAAATGGTGCCCATATCGCTCACTCGTAATCAATGTGCTCTCAAACTTCTTACCAACTTCTGTGATTTTTATTTCTATAGGTATTTTTTGCGAGTTTTCAATTTACTAGAATTCCATAGCTACCCCTTGCCTTGTAACTAGTCTTTTTTGCCTTTCTAGTATCTTGTATTGTATTTTTGTATCTTTTTGTATCTTGTATTTTTATCTTGTATTTTTCGCCTTTCTTGTATCTTTGCTACTTGCACTGCTATTCCTTCCTTGATGTAACTTTGTTCTTCTTTTTTGTTGTACATGAAATAAGAATGTACTCTACACGAATGATCAAGTATTTAGCCGTATCCTTCTTCTCTCCACACACACCTAGGAGCGTATCAATCTCGTGGTACTTGACTCGATATGTCTTGGGCCGCAATACTCCTGTCCTGGCCTCCAACAGCAGTTTCCCTAAAATCATCGTAGACATTTTCTATGCCGATTTTCCATCTATCGTTCTCTATGCTCCTAGTGCCGATTTCATCTCCATTCGTTTCCGCAGACGTCTCTTTGTTTCGTTAACCTGCTTCTTAACTGACATTTCTTTAACTACCCCCCCCCCCCCCCCCTGCCCTCCGACAACTGCGGTGCACATATTTCCTCGCCAGATTTCTAGTCCATTTTCTCCATTTGTGTCAACATTCCTCATTTAAAAGTGTTTGAAAACTCTCTTAGCCCAGGGATTTTCCTCCATTTCTCTCAATCGCTCATCAAATTTCAACTGGTCGTCGGGCTGTCGAGGCATGGGCTGTCGAGGCATGCCCATCGAATGTAACCTCTGACCTCCTGTATTGGTGTGTTGCCACGTGCTCCCAAAGCAGCCCTACCTACCGCGTGCCGATTGATTTCTAACCTCGCTTGAACATCTAATCTCTTGCATAGGACCGCATAGCCGCAAGTCAGACTAGGAACCATTACCCCTTTCCAGATCCCTCTTTCCACTTCACACCTTTTCTAGTTGGAAGTTCCCTATTTATCATGAGAGCAGCATTTCTGCTACCTATATTCCCTTCATAATTTTCATGCTCAGTTAGAAAATAAGCGCCATTGTTCGTCCACACCACAAGAAGATGTCTAGCGTGACCTCGAATATCCTGTTATCGCCGCCCTCATCATTATATCATGAATTTTCGCTTACTGTTGATTTTTCCTTGCTCTATTTTAGACCCATTCTAGATGCCTCCGTGATGCCAAAGTCTAACCCGTTCGAATCCTCCTTATTGTCAGCCATTAACACTACATCATCCGCGTACACCAGTCCTGGTAGTGACTGTTCAATCCATTCCCCTTTGTTAAATAAGGTCGACTTAAGGCATGCCCATTACTCTGTAGTTTTATCTCTAATCCTTGTAGATACAACACGAGCAACGATGGTGACAAAGGACCGCCTTGCAAGACCCCTCCCCCCTCCCCTTGGTATTGCTACAGGCTCTGAAATATTTTTCTCCCTTTCATAAACACTTCGTTACTTTTACGGCTATATTTCAAAAAAATTATTTCCGCCATCTCCAACATCGAATCTGCCCAGAATGTCCTACAAATCCTCTTGAATAACTTTGCCGTAGGATCCCTTGATATCCAAAAAATCTAGCCATAGGGGCCTGTGTTCCTCGTCATCAATCTCGATACACTGCCTCAAAGAGAACAACAGATTGTCGACTAACCTCTTTGTTTTCGGAACCCATTTTGTAGCTCTCCTAGCATCCCCTTGTTCTCCATCCATGCCTGCAGTCTGTCCTTTAAAATCTGAATCACCATTCTGTAAACCTTGGCCGTCACTGCTGCGCGACGGTAGTTTATGTGAGTTTTGTCCCCCTTCCTCTTAAATCGTAATCATCATGCTCAGTTTTCATCCATCCGAGGCTTGCCCATCGATGATCGTTTTTCCGATTACCTCTCTTAGATGCTTGCTTAGATTTTTGTCCTAATTTCTTTATCACTTTAGCTCGAGTATCATCCATTTCTGTCGACGTGCTACTAGCAAACCTTCTTCTCTGCACTTTTCCACTTTCCTTGTCCAAGCAAAACCATTGTAGTAGCCGGTCTATCCTCCTTCGACATGTTATGCACATTTATTATTTGCTTTCTCTGAAATAAATCTTCTATCATCATTGTTCTTGTAAGTTCGCTTCTCTCACCCCCTTCTAGCCGACTACCTTGGTCTGCAACTGCAAACCAGGGTTGTTGACACCACGTCCAATCTCTTATTGCGGGAGCTTATAGAATCTCGGCACGCCAGGAAATCGGCCCAAAGGCGCCTTTTCGTCAGTGGCCTTCCCACATGGCCTTAGCTTTGCCGCACTACTCACCCCTACAACTCGCCATAACTTATGTTCAGCACCTTACTCATGTTACAGCGGCGCCCATGCGATGGCTCATTGTTCGCCCGCTGCGGCTGTTCTGACCCATTGTGAGTGTTGTTGGGCTTTATACCCTCTCCCTGAACAGTGGCAGTGGGCCAAAAGAAAGTTGAAAAATAAAAATGGCAGACACACTTAAGATTTTTTAAGCGTAACAGTGCGAAAGGATTACTGTGTTTGCCCAAGCAGCACAAGTAATCGGCCAATATTGGAAACGCATTGGCAAAGGCCCTCCCTACGAAACACCAGAGCGAGACCATCGATTAGCAATATTGGGCCGATCACCTGTGCTACTTGGGTGGGTGCATTGCCACAAACCGACACACACATAACACCCACACGCACACACACGTGCGCACATGCACAGTTTTGATACGAAAATAGTTGTTCGAGAACAGTAACTGGCGCAGCAGCTGTCAAATCTCAGTGGACACCTAAACCGCCCCGCGACTTTAGGGTAGAGGCAAAGACTCTGGGAAAGCATATGCAAGTTAGCCTAAAGCTTGGTTATGGTCGGATATGCGTCAACAAAAAAAGCGGCTTTGCACCGTCAAAGGGCCTCCTCCCAGCCCACTGCGTCACCCAATTGTAAACAACTTGCCGGTGGGAGAATGCAGGGAGTGGCACATGAAAAGGGTTAGTCCAATCCCAGAACTGTCCGCGATACTCGCCTCCCTGCTCTCTCTTGCCACTTCCGGTATTGTCTCGCTCAGGTGCATGAGAGCGGGCCGACGCGATTGGCTGTGAACGGGTCCTTTGACGGAGAAAGGTAGCTTTTTTTTCTTTACTTGTATCTGCTCATTGAATATGTAAGCAATATGCGGGATGGTTTATGGTTTGATTTAAGGTTTGGTTTGGTTTGGTTCGTAGCAGCTTAATGTCGAAAATCCTCCGATGCCGGGATTCAACCCACATCCTCGGGTTCACCAACCAACCGCCCTATTCACTGAGCCATTTCGGAGGGTGGAAGGGATGCTAGTACCACTGCAGGTGCGACAAGAAGGTATTTTAACGCTATGAGAAGCCGGGCAGCGCAATGCTAAGGGGCTGTCCTAAATATTTTCCACCAAAATGGTGCGCAAATTAGGCCCATGTTGGTGTTGGCGGATGCACGTTTGCTTCGTAGCGTTTTAACAAATGTTTTATCCAATGCAGTGTAAGGCTCGCATAACGAATTATGCTCAAATTGCTTGTTAAAACCGCAGACATTCTCCCTCCCCCCACCCTAACAATCAAGCGCTCATGTACTGAACCACAGTACCCGGGTTCGAACCCGACTACCGCGGCCGCATTTCGAAGGAGGCGGCTCCCGTTTGCTGTGTGGTGTCATCATCGTCAGCTGGACTACACCCACTGCATGGCAAAGGCCTCTCCCATGTCTCTCCAATTAACCCTGTCCTTTGTCAGTTGCCGCCACTGTATCCCCGCAAACTTCTTAATCTCATCCGCCCACCTAACTTTCTGCCGTCCCCTGCTGCGTTTGCTTTCTCTTGGAATCCACTCCGTTACCCTTAAGGACCAGCGGTTATCCTGCCTTCGCATTACATGGCCTGCCGAAGCCCATTTCTTCCTCTTGATTTCAACTAAGATGCAATTAACCCGCGTTTGTTCCCTCACCCACTCCGCCCTCTTCCGATCTCTTAACGTTACACTTATCATTTTCCTTTCCATAGCTCGCTGCGTTGTTCTTAACTTAAGCTGAACCCTCTTTGTTAGCCTCCACGTTTCTTCCCCGTACCGGTAGGATACAGCAGTTGTATACTTTTCCGTTCAGGGATATTGGTAAGCTACCATTCATGATGTGAGAGAACCTGCCATATGCGATCCATCCCATTCTTATTCTTCTAGTTATTTCCCTCTCATGATCCGGATCTGCGGTCACTACCTGCCCTAAGTAGACATATTCTCTTACTACTTCCAGCACCTCGCTACCAATTGCGAACTGCTGTTTTCTTGCTAGGCTGTTGAACATTACTTTGGTTTTCTGCATATTAATTCTTAGCCCAACCGTTCTGCTCTGCCTGTCTAACTGATTGATCAAGCTTTGCAGTTGTTGTTCTGAGTGGCTGAGCAAGGCAATGTCATCAGCGAATCGCAAATTACTCAGGTATTCTGCATTAAATCTTATCCCCAACTGTTCCCATTCCAGCCCTCGGAATACCTCCTGTAAGCAGGCAGTGAAGAGCAATGGCGAGATCATGTCTCCCTGCCTGACACCTTTCCGTATTAGAATTTGATTGCTGTGTGGTGTCAGTGTACGTTAAAGATTCCCAGGGGGTCATCATTATTCCGGAGACCTCTGCTACAGCACCTCTTCCTTCCTTTCTTCTTTCACTCCCTCCTTTATCCCTCCCCTACGGCGCGCTTCGGGTGTCCAGCGAAATATGCAAGACAGCTGCTGTGTCATTTCCTCTCCTCAAAGTCAACCATTTGCATCTTGTTCTTGCGTTCCTGATCGTAGTCGTCAGAGTCGGCGTCGGCTTAACACTTCACCTGACAACAATGGCAGGCAGCAGCAGTGTGAAACGCCACCTGCCACCTCGAAAGCGGAGTAACGACCAACCGGGAGTTCACTGCCACGGGAAGATCCCGGAGGGTAGCTAGCAGCGTAACACCCGACCTTCCAGCGGTGGCAGGTGAAGAGCTGCGCACAAATATTTCATTACCGACTATCGTAGTCATCTGAGAATTTTTTGGTTTTATTCGTTTACCCTTAACGGGGAATCGATGTTACGCTTTCAACTGGCTCCCCGCATAAGCAAGAAGATACCGGATGTGCTGGTTACGCATAGTGCTCTGAAGCAAGATTGAAAACTGTTCTGCATAGCCAATCAAAGTCGAGTGGTCAGACGATATTCTTCTAACACATTCTTGAGACATGTACTGGAAAATCTGTTCTTTATTTGCATGCCGAAGTTCAAATGAGCAGCTTACAGACAAGAAGAGACACTACTGCGTGAACATAATACACGAGTCTCGAGGCAAACTTCTATGGCAATTTTACTCCAACATGCAGAATGTCAGCAGCCCGAGTTTCTCATTCTCACTGTAAGCAAGTATTTGGAAACCAGCTCTTCGTAGCGACACTCATTTTGGCTGCAGTTGTCATGGATGTTTTGCACGAAGTGACGCTCCATTAAAAACGGGGCGTGCACTGAGTGGCCAAACCAGCTTTAGTCGTCAGTTGTCAATGCGAAACCATTATATGGCTCTTTGGGAACGAAATGCGGCATGGGCGCAGACCAGCTCCGCTGCTCCCAAAAATCCCAGATGACATCACCGTGATATGAATGAAAACAAAAATTTCTTCCCAAGGTGCTGGGATGTGAACTCAGGTCTTTCAGACTGCGAGGTGAGCATAGAACCACAGCCATAAAACCACGTTGCTTCTTGGCGAGCGAAGGTGAACGTAGTGTATGCGTTGCCACACGACGGTGCGCTAAAGAGTAGGTGTGCCATTACGGAGCAAGCGAAGCTAATAACAAGGTAAAAAAGAAATTAAGAATAAATTAAGATATTAAAATCATGCTTTCGCATTAATAGCACATAAAAAGAGGTAAGAGCACACCGCAAAGTTTGCCACACACCTTCATTTGTATACAAACAGACTTTCAGACAAATATCGAAGCAGTGATGCTGTGTCCAATTCTAAAAAGCCACTAATTTAAAAAGTATTTTAATTATTTAAAATTTTACCTTGAATTTATCACCCTGCATCAGGAACCAAATCATTAATATTGGATGTCCGTCATACTTCAAGAACAATAGGTCTCGCGTGACGGCTAATCATGGACGTTTATGTTGGAAGGCCCACGGGATTGTGCACCAGTAGCAGGAGCACATTCCGGACATCGGCACGTCTACCTGAAGATTTCACTGCCCGTGAACAGACAGGTGCTCTCAGAGCCTCTCCTTATCTGACCACCTGAATGAGCACAAGGTACAGCGATAGCCCTCTTCTCTAGCATGCCTCAACGTATGGCGGTTTAAACTTTTTCTGAAACGCTGCCTAAGGGAACATGTCAGACTTGATGTGTCTTTTCCTTGTGTGAATTCGCTTGTGCCGAGTGAAGTTTGAGTAGTCTCCAGTTGAAAAGGGGCAGATATCGCACTTGTATGGTTTTTCGCCAGTGTGCGCACGCTTGTGTCGGTTGAGGCTGCTAGAGCTTGAAGCTCTATAAGGGCACATGTCGCAACGGAAGGGCTTCTCGCCACTATGCTAAAACTTGTGCAGAGCTAGATTGCTAGAGTAAGCAGTTGTAAAAGCGCACCGCTCGCACTTGTACGGTTTTTCGCCAGTGTGCGTACGCTTATGTATAGTGAGTTTGCTGGATACTGCAGCTGCAAAAGAGCACATGTCGCATTTGAAGGGTTTGTCGCCAGTATGCTTCCGCTTGAGCACAGCTAGATCAGAGCGAGCAGTTGTAAAAGCGCACAGGTCGCACTTGAACGGCTTTTCCCCAGTGTACGTACTCTTGTGTAGAGTTAAACTTCGAGAGTGTGCAGTTGTAAAAGGGCACATGTCGCACTTGAAGGGTTTCTCACCAGAGTGCATAGTATCGTGTGGAATGACATATCCAGACTTTGCAGGTCTAAAAGTACACGTGTCGCGAGTGAACGGGTTTTCGCCAGTGACCGTAATAATCGGTGGAGTGGCATTTCTTGAGTATACAGGTGTAAAAGTACACGTGTCACGATTGTACGGACTTTCGGCAGTGTGCGTTATTTTATGTGAAGTGACATTTCTCTTTCTCGAGTCTACACCTGTAAAATGACAAGTGTCGCTAATGACGTTGCCTTCGCCAGTGGGCAGAGTATAGTAAGGAGTTACACATCCAGACTCTGCAGGTGAAAAAGTACACGTGTCGCGATTGAAGTGGCTTTCGTCAGTGTGAGTATTATTATGTGAAGCGACATTTATTGAGTCTGCAGCTTTAAAAGGAGTACAGTCGCTAATGAAGGGTCCTTCGCCAGTGGACATAGTATAGTAAGAAGTTCCACATCCAGACTCTTCAGGTGTAAAAGTACACGTGTCGCGATTAAACTGGCTTTCGGCAGTGTGCATATTAGTATATGAAGTGGCATTTCTCGAGTCTGCAGCTGTAAAAGGACTACTGTCGCTAATGAAGGGTCCTTCGCCAGTGGGATTAGTATAGAAGAAGTTCCACATCCAGACTCTGCAGGTGTAAAAGTACACGTGTCGCGAATGAACTGGATTTCGCCAGTGTGCGTACTATTATGTGAAGTGACATTTCTCGAGTCTGCAGCTGTGGAAGGACTAGTGTCGCTAATGAAGGGTGCTTCGCCAGTGGGCGTAGTATAGTAAGGAGTTACATATCCAGACTCTCCAAGTGTGAAAAACACGTGTCGCGATTGAACTGGCTTTCGCCAGTGTGCGTATTATTATGAGGAGTGACATTTCTCGTTTCAGCAGCTGTTAAAAGACACATGTCGCGATTTAAGGGGCATTCGCCAGTGTGTATATGCTTGTGCCGAGTAATCTTGTAGAGTCTTCGGTTGTGAAAGTGCACATAGGGTACTCCTGTGGTCGCACTCCTGTGTGGCACCGCACGTATCACTTACCGTCGCACTTCGATAACATCGCTGGTTCATCGGAGAATTCAAATGGCTCTCGTCCTGTCTCAGGTTCCATGTGTCTCGTAACATCGGCACAGTTCGCTGAAGGGTAGGCACTGGAAGGGCAGCTGATCATATCTCCTTTCAATCCAGGTGTCTGCTGGCCGAACGAATTCTTTTCCATCAGTGAATACGGCGCTAGGGGTCTGTTGTTGTAATGACCACCACCCTCCCACGATGGTCGTTGTTCTCCAATGAGCCCAGAACACAAACTCCGTCGTGGCATCCAGGAAAGCACACCACTTCTGCGAAAAAAGTTAATAGAATCTGTGCCGTTAGGGAAATTCAGTTTTTTTCGACTCACTCAATCCACAATATTTTCTTTTATTTGTTCAAGTATGCCAGACCTATTTGTATCGAGGAATAATTTTCGATTATATTGACGCCAAAATAACACACAGGACCCGGACATTTTAAGGAAACGCGCTAGATCAACTACATCTCAAACAATAAGGGGGAAATGCAAACAAGCTTTCAAAATAGTGCCCGTAGTGTATCTACCGTCGTATGCCGGTCTACGGGGTTTGTTGGAGCGGGTTCAGGCTGCTCAAGCATGCAAGATTGTTGGTTGCATCGAAGAATAATTTTCCCAAAGAAATTCAGGGGTCGCTTTGTTCACCTAAAGCGCGTAGAAGCGAAAGCCTTAAGCGCGGTGTTGCTGCTAGTGTCACTGATATGTGGTTACCATGTTAAGCTTCGGCTCTGAGTGTGGAACGCGACAGCGTCTTGCAACGCTGCCAGGGAGTTCTCAGAACGCCATCGCCCGTTCTGCTCTACGTCTTGCTCGTCGGTAAATTAGTTTTTGAGGAAAGGAAATCTCGGTGGACACCTGAACCTCGCCTTTTGGGAAGGGAGGAAGATGGGAGTGAACGAAGACACCGTATTCACTAGACGCGCCTTTGTTCATTCGAAAGCATCGCGCTGGCATGGCGGAGTGAGTAAGCAGCGATTGGACAATGGTTTCATCATTGTGTCATCGTGTGAAAGCATGTGTGGTGCTGTAAACGGATATTTGCGTGAGGTTGTCCTTTCCTTCAGGTTGTTGGAAGTACGTTTCTCACTAGAATACCTGTATAACGTTCCCAAAAAGAAGCTGTATAAGGATCTGGTTGATATTATGCTGCCGCCACCTTTGTATCGTGCGCCTTACCGTGGAGGCCCTGGGCAGGATATGTTAACACGTGTGAAAATGATGCCGGTCTGGCCGACAGTGAAAACATTCTTTTTCAAATTGCACTCTAATACACTACCCGTTAAAACTTGGCTCCATGAAAATGGAATCTTTGTCCCATGGACAACAAATTGCCTGTTATGTAAGCAGCCGGAGACAATTGAACATGTTTTCCTAGACTGCTGGGACGCCATACTTTTCTGGGATGTCCTGCAGAGAACCGTCAAGAAAGAACTACGACTGCACCCTTATGGGATCAGATTTCTACCAGTTGATCGCAAAGAGGTACCTTATGACTTATTAATGCTTCTTGGCCTCCACAGCTTGTGGAAAACGCGAATGCAAGTAAGGCATGCTGATATAAACACTCGTAGTACACGTGAGAACTTTGTTGAAAGTGCTGTTTATCTGCGGGAATGTTACCAGGCGCAGCGTGACCCACCCCAGTGGGTAACACTACTAGATGATCTAGTGAAACTTAAGAAATTTTAACTTCACGCGTATCAGCTCAAGTGTAGCTGAAGTTGTCTTATTGTTTTCATGTCAATCTCGAAAATAAAGAAAAAAAAAAGCTGGCATGGCGGAGTGGTTACCGTGCTCGTCTCGCACTCCAGAGACCGGGGTTCGATTCCCGAACTCGACCGAATTCCTTCTCGGTTTTATTTGTGTATGTGGTCTGTCTATAAACCTTAATTAGGCTAATTGGTAAATTAAGCAATGAACTCGTTGCAGCATCACTATAAAATCCCTTGAATTTGTTGCGTGGTTACTAGCCAAAGTACAATTGGCCCCGTTTGAAATTCGCGCACTGTGACGTCACGACCATTTCGACCAATTGAAAAGCGTGACATTTCTGTCGACAACCCCTGCTTACAACAATGAGGCATTAAAGGCTTCCGCCTTAATAATGGTGCTAACGTAACACGCCGGAGGCGAGGATTTTCGGCAAACGCATGAAGTGAACATCTTCCTCAATTGAATTGAATTATGTTTCCTTTGTCGCTTTGGGAGGGCCGAGTACAAAAGCTGCAAGAGCAGCTGGTAGAGTGCGCCGACCTCTACGGTACGTGGCAGCAGACAACAAGGCAGAACCATGACTACTCTAATTAAGAACATAAAGTGATGAAAACAAGTCAGTGACCCCTGCAATGTGTAGCATCAAACGAAAATGCAGGGAAAAATGGGCACATACGTACTCAAGAATAAAGGGAAGTAGAAAAAAGCAGGTTCAATACAGTTACAGGAGTGTAATTGGTTTCAAAGTGATTAGCGTTAAATTTCAGGAATATTCTCATCAACTGTTCATTAGGTACTGTATTGCTTGGTATATATTTGTTTTCCTTTTCATATTCTTCAGTATTTATTAGCACCATTCCAGATTTCGAAATCCATGGTTTCTACCTTTGTTCTTTTTTATTCTTTATGTGCTTACTTTTGTTTTTGAAGTTGTTTTACAGAGATTTGTGTATATCTTTATTAATAGCATTTTTTTTATGTACACTGTGTATTCCTCTGAATCAGCCCCTCCCATCTGTATTGTACGTTGGAACCTTGGTGATATAATATCATCAGGGATAAATAAATAAGTAAGCAAATAAATATATAAATAAATAGCGTTCAGTGTGTTAAAAAGTGCCTGGCAATGTGTTATTAATGTTTTGGGCACCATATGTAGTACCAATGTTTCAACATACTAGTGTCCGTAGCGTCTGTCGTGAAATTGATGACTATAATAAGAAGGTCTTGTGAGTGGGGATTGTGGTTGGTATTGAAACACGAGCATTTATTGTCTCATGAGTGGTGCGCACAGCACCTGTCAGCTGGGCATGTCATCAGAGCTTGTCCGCGCGAACTGTCAATCGCCTATCATGGGGGTAATTAATAGTATTGTTTAATTGAATAACTGTATAAAAAGCTTGAATAGTTAGCACAACACGATGAATAATCAAATTGGTAAATAATTAATTGAAGCAATTCATTAGTGTAATTAGCCAATTATTTCAAACATTGATCGATGAAGCAATTGAATCGACAAATTAGTCATTTAAGAATTAATCATTGGTTGCTTTGGTTTACAGGGTATAACCTCCCTGAGATACTAAGGGTATGAGGGACGCCGCACTGAAGAAATGCGGAAATTTGGACCATCTCGGTTTCCTTAAAGGTGCACTGACATCGCACAGTACAAGGGCGTCTAGAATTTCGCCTTCATTGATATTCGACCGCAGCGGTCGGGATCGAACTCGCGTCTTTCGCATCAGCAGCCGAGCGTCATATCCACGGAACCACCGCGGCGTCTATACACACGAAACTAATTAAACAATGGGTTTAGTTACATCCACTTAAATCGGCCAGAAGTTTAGTGAATTGGCTAATGAAGAAATTGAACTAATTAATTATATAATTTGTTCCACTACTGAAGTACTTCACACATCCATCGGTAATAAATGAAATTGAATGATTACTTAATTACTGTATAAATAGTAATTTGACGTGCTTACTACACGCTCTAGAAACAGGACCGTTGTCTTTCGACGGGCTAGAACCGACTCGCAACACTAATGGCTTCGCATAACTGGACCTAACAAGAATTAGAAGCACCTCTGGATGTTTTTCCAACTAGGCTAGTTCTGTAAGCGTCAAGCAGTCTTAAGTGTTAAAGGCAAGATATTTTGACTACGTATACTACGCTGATCGAAAAACTTGCCTGTGTGGGCGAAAAATGTTGTTACATATTCCACATAAAACTTTATTGTGAAGCAGATAAAGCACCTCATTAATGCGGGCGAGGACTGGTGGTGCTTGCTAACGGGACTGAAGCTCCTTGAGCCCTACTCTTTGCGCTGTTTGCCACAGAAACAGAATGTCTACTTTCTCACGTGCGTCAAAAGCGACGGCAATGCGAAAATGGCCCGTTACGAACCGGTGTACATGAATAGGGGTGCAGCCCAAAAATATCTCCAAACGCTTTCCTTCTCGGTTGGATTCGGAAAATGTGAAATAGCGACGGTCGTTCCTTGGTCAGACACAACCTTGTCCCTGCTGACAACGAAGCATTCGTTTAAGTAGGCGAAGCGGAACCATTCTGGCTTCAGCCCAAGTCCAAAAAGTATGTCCGCGTCTATCACTTGCTCCAGCCTCCTCAGGTGTTCGTCGGAACTCTTGTCGAAGATCATAGCGTCGTCTAAATAAGCAACAGAGCTCTGCCACCAGAGACCTGTACAACCCTTGATCGTGATCGACTTAAAAAATGCAGCTGCAGAGCAAAGCCCAAATTCATTCTCTGGGAATCAAATGCGCCGTTTGGCGTGATATTGAGAACAACCGACGAGAAATAGTCCGAGCTGCAGTCAGATCAGGGTGTCGTGGATACAGGGGAGTGGTGTAAATCTTAGTCGTGTTATTGAGGCTACTCTCATTAACGTACTAACAAAGAGTGCCATTTTTGTTCTTCACGAGAACAAAGCATGACACCAATGGTCCCTTAGACCGCTTGACGACGCCGTGAAATATCATAACATCATTTGTGTTTTTGGACACTTGCGTGCCTTGTGAGTGTGTGTGCACCGGGCGACATCGGTCGCCGTGATGTATCTTTGTTTTTGTGGTAGGGCGGCTGTCCCTTTATGCTCCAAAGTCTATTCTTTTAAGTGTTCGACCTAATATCCGATAGAATCACGCTCTCGTGCTGTCACTTGCTATGGACATTGAGAGACAGGTCGCTCGCGTATTGGTGAGTCATTTTGAGGCATCCACTATATAGGCGTCAGCTCTCTCTCTCGTTATCTCAAGAACCCAACAAGACGGACTTCCGTCGAAGGTGTTTTCATTCTAGAGTGCTTGAGCTACTACAGTCGTTGACTAAAGATCTAGAATGGCGAATTATTTGCTTTTCTCAGCAATATCATCTAGCAGCGCAATTATCGTGCTCGAGCTCAGGAGTGGAGATTCATTGCAATGTCTTAAGCCAGAACCACAGGTTAGCAATTTTGGAGACATACGACGCCTATTGCAATGACAATCCTCGGTCCAGGAGGAATTGTATGTTTCACTCTGCGATGCATTCAGTGCAAATCTCTGTAACCCCAGCAGACACGGGGATTATTACGGCAGGCCAGGATGAGAAGATACCTGCTTCGATGGAGCTGAAATTGTAGTTGGCCGTGTACTGTGCTCTGTCAGTGCACGTTAAAGAAACCCAGGTGGTCGATATTTTCGGTGTCCTTCACTATGGCGTCCCTCATAGCCGGAGTTGCTTGGGGAAATTAAACCTCAATAAAACACAAACCATAATCGAGCACACTGGAGCAATGTTATTTGCAGTGTCGCCTAAGAACACACCCCCTAGTCCGTCGAAATGGACATGTTCTTGGATCTGAGGTCGTTGATTTTTTTTTTATGTTCACTCTAGGAAGCCTGTGAACATGATAAGGTCATGAGAACACAGCGGGATGACTAATAACGTCGCAGGCCAAGTAACTACGTCTGTTCAGCAGCACTCGAACAAAACATTGTCCATAAAGGGCAACTGCATAAGTTTTAGAAATCGACCAACCCTAGAGATCGAATGCAGTGTCAAACGCGCAGGTAAAGAATGCGAAATCCTTTAGGGCTAGCATTTGAAATGGTGATGCAAGCGCAAATTAAAATCTCCATGATTCAAGCTAATCCACTGGACACAGCGCCTAGTGTGAGGGCTCAAATGATGTCATCGGAGGTACCGTAAGTTTCAATCCATAAGCGCTTGCTCTGAAAGAAAAACCACCGCCACTCATGGCAAAGCCCACCGAGAGTTGTTTGCGAGCATCAATTAAGCACGGCAGCATTTGGTTCACGGCAGCGGCAATCTGAAATCTTTTTTTCCGTTAGGTGACACCGAACTTGCCCGCACTGCGCCAGCGCTTTGTGAAGAAGCCTAAAATTAACTGCTGATCACATCACTATATTCAATACAGGCGCAAAAGCATTTTCATGATTTACCTAGAGCCTATACAGA
Source organism: Amblyomma mixtum (assembly GCF_055824585.1). NCBI lineage: Eukaryota > Metazoa > Arthropoda > Arachnida > Ixodida > Ixodidae > Amblyomma > Amblyomma mixtum. The sequence continues at coordinate 133,297,773 of NC_143018.1, read as the reverse complement.
TTTGAATCTTTGAATATCGGGCAATTTCAGAAATGTAGTGCAGTTGCTCTTTAAACCGTATGTGGGCCGTTCCTGCAGTGTGGATTCGGGGCCCGTCGTAAACGAACATGACTTTAATCGAGATAGATGCAGACATTCCGCAGACGGCAGTTTCACCTCTCTTGACTGCCAGGTCGGTAACCTTGCGGCCATGAAATTCCACTCTAGTGTCGATTATTATCATTAAAATGCACACTGGCCTCTGAGTAGGGTAAGTGCTGCGTCGCGCATCGAAATATGGCTCGGGCATGTCGTAGTAGTGTTTCTGGTTTGCGTCATTTGAGACTTGCTTCACGTTAATTTCACGCTAAATTTCATGTGCGACATCGTCGCAGTGGAATGAAGCGTCGTCATGTGTTTTCCTCGTTGAAAAATCTTGAAATGTCAGCCCTGTGGAGCCGCAAAATCACGCAAGTGAGCTCGAACCCGATGACTGCCGCAAAACGTCCCAGGCGCAGTTCAGAGATAAGTGACTTTAGTTGCAGAGCCCGCAGATCCACTGTAGACCAATGTGATCGCTGTAGTTTTTAATAGACAGTCGTAATCGATTGGAATTAGCGTATTCTACGGTTTTCCAGGACCACTACCGACAACTGCTCTCAGACGCACCCAAAATTTAAAGCTGCCAAGAGAACTTCCGAGGTAAGGTCGCAATGCAATGGATTCTGTCTAGCACGACTTTGAAGCGCTTGCGCATAACTGCGATAACTTGAGATAAAAGTCGCCGCAGTTGCTCTGTGGTTATGCGCTCGGCTGCTTAACCGAAAAACGCAGGTACGACCCCGACCGCAGCGGACGAATTTCGATGGGGATGAAATTCTGCAGGCCGGTGTATTGTGCAATATGAGAGCACGTTAAAGAACAACAGGCGGCGGAAGTTTCCGGAGCCCTTCACTACGGAGTTCCTATAGACTTAGTCACCTTGGGACGTCAACCGCACAAACCCATTCGAGATAAATATGGTCGCGCCTCGCGTCCAAAATCAAAGCCCCGTAACAAGGTTATGAAGACACAAACATTACAAAACTTCACGGTAATATAATCGATACACTAATTATGACGAAGCTTCTTCCCTTCACTTCCTGCTCTAGAGTTCGACCAGCCGCAGCTAAAAATATACGCCGAGGTTGCATCGCTAGAAATGGCTCGCTGAGTGACAGCTGATGCACCAATTCTTTATTTGAAAGAATGCATATTTCTGGTGCTTTCCACTTTTATTCCCGCACCGCAATTCTCGACAGTACTTATGCAGAAAATGTGGTATTTGAAGCAGACTGCTTTCATGCAGACATAACGCGGGCGGCAAGTATAGGGCACGTACGAAAGCGTGCGGCTTTCTGCGAAACCCGTACAATAAACACGAGCCGAGCGATGTGCAAGAGAACAGATGTACTCACGTAGGGTCTCTCCAGATTTGCTTCTTCGGCGTCGTAGTCCTGCTTGGTCGTCCAACGTAAAGTGGGCGCTGCAGAGCGAGGTAGAATGGCTTGACTTGGTTGCCTCCAAAGTTCATCGCCAAGTTGTGAGACCGAAAGAGTTCACTTTTTGACTGCTGCGCCACTCCAAGGGCAAGGAGCAAGATGCAACACTGCAGTTCGCGTGTTAGGCCACACCTCGTTTAGCAGACGTAAACTGGGTAGGAACAGCTATTACTCTTCGAAAACGACGAGAATATGAGCGGATAGACGGAAGAAACACTGATTTCGACCAAACCATTTATTTCATATCACTTCGAAATGATACTGGCGCTAGAAACATAGCTATAACGCAACCCGGCAAAAAATAGCGGAGGCGCACAGTGCGTAAAAGACTAACCCTGAGTCTGCCTAGAGCTGGGTCTTCGGCGTTCAAGTCCTGCTCAAGTCTAGTGTTCAACTGCGTCACTAAGCAGCCAGTGTAGCAGCTAGACACCATCACGTATGTTGAAAACTTCGTTGGCTACCTGTTGCGCCCCGTACTGTTTGTCTGAGCACCACGCACCCGGTCTCTAAAGTTTTTACTGTGGCGCCATCAAGTGGCAAACACGAGGAAAAACGCTGCACAATGTGCTTGCTTTCCTCCTTTTTTATTTATTACTGCGCGCCTCCTTTTGGTAGCCAAGGCAGGAGCGGGTGTATGACGTGTTCAAATACATGGTCTATAACAGATAAGAAACAACACGAAGAACAAACACTACAATGATACGTGGCAATATGTATTTGAGGGTGTGACACGGCAAATTGGGATTAGAAATTAGCAATACGGTGGGAAAAAATTGTTAAATTCAATTCAACATTTTGCTGTTAGTGTGGGGATTTATATTAAGTCATTTAGAAATTATACTTTCAACATATGTTGCGAGTACCTTCTCGCACACTGCGCGCCACTAAGATCAATGTGTTATTTTATTTCTTGTCTTTTTTCTGCGATGGTTGTACTTACACTCATGATCACATCATGCACCTCTTTGCAGCTGCGATGTACAGCCAGGTCATCGTGCAAGAGCTTGGCGAGGAATTTGTTTCAAGGCACTGCAAAAGTTCTCTTACAAGAGGAGTGCAACGATTAGTGCCGATATGACTCATCGATTCAGCGGCTCCGGCACAGTGCATTTCACGATGTACTGGCACCATAGATACCATAAATTTCGTTCTTTGAATCCGTTATTTCTTTTTTGTATGTCTGCTGACTGCTTACATGTACAATGTTACACATACAAGCTCCGGCTGGTGGAAAACAAGCGGTATATGTATGCATTGTTGCTGGCCAGCAAGAGGTGTGGTACAAAACTAGGTGGGACCCCCGATCTCATACAATTTCCCACTGGCCTTGCAATTGATATGCCACCTAAAAAAGTTACATCAAGGGTGGAAAAGTGGGCACAAGTCGGAGCGAACCTGGGGCTATTATTGATTCTGGCGGAATGTGGGCATACTATTGGCGCGAATTTCGGGCCATTATTGACAGATCGACTGAATGTGGGCATACTATTGGCGTGAATGTCGGACCATTATTCATAGATTGGCTGAATATGGGCATAGTCTTGGCACGAACGTTGGCCATTTGTGGATAGACTGGCTGAATGTTGGGTCAATGCTGGTAGCTAGACTGGCTGAGTATAGGCACAATCTTGGCATCAATGAAGGGCCATTGTTGGAAAAAGTCTCGGATTGCTCATATGCCAGTGTAGGACCAATATTCATTCCAATTTCCGCCACTCTTTTGCCACTGTTGGACCAATCAATTTGTGCTGCTTGGGTTGCCTCCTGATCCTGGGTTCCTCATTGTAGACGTCTGAGTCGGCGTTTTCTTAAAACAGCACCTGCCAACCATGGCAAGTAGCAGAACAGCGAAACGCCACCTGCCACGGCGAGGGCGGAGGAACGGACAACCGGAAGGTGGCTGCCACTGGAAGATCCCGGAGGGTGGCTAGCAGCGTAACACGCCACCTTCCAGCTGTGGCAGGCGACGTGCGAATGGCTGCGCTGAAACTGCGCATTACCAACTATCGTAGTGGACCCTCAATTTTTGTGGTTTTATTCATTTAGTGTAAACAGGGAATCGCTTGTTCGCTTACAGCTGGCAATCCACATGGGAAAGGAGATAGATGTGCCGGGTATGCATAGTGTACTGAACGAAGTTTGAGAACTATGCTCCATATCCAACCAATGTCGAGTAGTATGACGTACGATTTTCTTGCAACACTTTCTCGAGACATGTACTCAAAAATGTGTTCTTTATTTGAATGTCGAAGTGCAAAGGAGCAGCTTAGATACAAGAGCAGACACCACAGGATGAAATAAATACACGAGACTCGTCGCGAACTGCTATGGCAATTTTATTCCAACATGCAGATGTCTGCAGCCCGACTTTCTCATTCTAACTGTAAGCAAGTATTTGGAAACGAGCTCTTCGTAGCGACTCTGATTTCGACCCACAGTTGTCATGGATCTTTTAACCGAATGACGCTCCATTAGAAAAGGGGCGTGCGCTGAGCGGCCAAACCAGCTTTAGTCCGCAGTTAATCAATGCGAAAGCATTGTAAGGCTCATCGGGAACGAAATGCGGCGTCGACACTTATCACCTGCGCTGCTCCCAAAAGTACCAGATGACGTCACCGTAATATCAATGAAAACCAGAATTTCTTCCCAAGGTGCTGAGAATTACACACAGATCTTTCAGATTTCGAGGCGAGCCTATAATTAAAGGCCATAAAATCACATTGCTTCTTTTTCGAACAAAGGTGAACATCGTATATGCGCAGCCATAGGAATTTATGCAAATGATTAGCTGTGTCATTACAAAGGAAGAGAAGGCAATAACAATGTAACTAAAATGAAAGGAATTAAGTAGGGGTGTGCGAATATCGAATTCTTCGAATACGAATCGAATACGAATACTTGGCTCCGAATATCGAATCGAATATCGAATAATCAAGGACAGACGCATTTAACCACTACAAAACATTGATTTGAGCACCGAAGAACATCACAGTTCAACTATCGATGATTAAATGAACACAAAAGGTGTGTGTGGCTGCACAAAAAGTATCAGTCTCGAACATTATTCTTAGAAGAGTGGAAATATCAGAGAAGATGGCTGGTACACAGCATTTATTAAGGCTAGCTTGCCATCAGCACGAACGCGCGTTGCTGGGATGAACATGAAAGGTTGTCGTGAAGGAAAACCTGCTGCTCCACATGGTCAGGCAGTAGTAGTTCCGTTCTGGCTGAAACGACTCCTCCAGCTCACAGAAAATGCCCTCTCACTTGGCACTGAACTGGCACGTATTGCGAGGTACTTCGTGCACAGCTCTGACTATACCAGCTTCGCAGGTATAGCCACAAAGAAGCTCACCAGCGCAGTCAGCTAGGGCATGGCCCTTGGAGGAAGGAATGCGCATTGCTCTGGGCGCCGCCTTGTTGTTATGTCTGTCAGTAGGGCTTGCGGACCGAAATGAACGCCGGTGCTCACATTGAATATTCGGCTAGATACGAATATTCGCGTCGGGTCGAATATTCGAGACAACACGAATACTTGGATTTCGAATACTAAAAATATAATATCCGAATTATATTCGAAAATTGCGAATATTCGCACACCCCTAGAATTAAGATAAAAAACGATGCTTTCGCATCAAAAGCACATAAATAGACGTAAGTGCCCTCCGCTAAGTTTGCGACATACCATCTTTTGTATACAAGCTCACTTTCAGAAAAATATCTAAGCAGTGATGCTGTGTCCATTTTCAGAATGTCACTTGTTAGCAAGACAATGCAGCAGTTTGCAATGCTGAATAAAGAATAAAACTGCGAAATCTTGCATTTACCTCTCTGCACTAGTAACGAAGTCATTATTACTGGAGGCCCGTAAGATTTCATGAAAAATACGTCTTCCATGGAGGCTAATCGTGGACGCTTATGTTGTAAGGCGCATGGGATTGTGCACCAGTGGGAGCCTCCGGCAGCCTTCAAATAAACTTGGCCGCGGTCACCTCCTGGGCGACCTCCACATCGACCTCTAAAAGCCCGTGTTTCTGGATTCCTCATCGTAGTCGTCCATGTCAGCGCTGGCTCAACACACAACTTGGCCACCATGGCAAGCAGTAGCAGAGCGAAATGACACCTGATGGGAAAGAGATAGCGGAAGAACGGACAACCCGAAGCTGGCTACCACGGGAGGATCCCGGAGGGTGGCTGGCAGCGTAACACGCAACCTTCCAGCTATGGCAAGTGGCGTGCGGAAAGATGCGCTGAAATTTCGCATTACCGACTGTCGTAGTCACCTGTTCATTTCTGTGGTATTCATTCAGCTACAACGAAGAAACACTTGTACGCTTTCGTATGACTCCTCGCATAGCTAGAAGATCGATGTTTTGAATATGCATAGTGTAGTGAAGCAAGTTCGAAAACTGTTCTGCATATCCAACCAATGTCGAGTGGTCAGAAGATTTTCTTGTAATACATTCTTGCGACAAGTACTTAAAAATCTTTTCTTTATTTTGAATGTCGAGGTACAAATGAGCAGCGTAGATACAACGGCAGACACCACAGGCCGAAGTCAACGCACGAGCGAGCTGTGGTAATTTTATTGCAACATGCAGAATGTCCGCAGCATTCTCACTGTAAGCAAGTAATCGGAAACGAGCTCTGCGTAGCGACACTGAATACGGCTGCAACTGTCATGGATGTTTTACACCAAGTGGCGCTATATTAGAAACAAGGCGGGCGCTGAGCGGCGAAGGTGGCTGTAGTCTGCGAAAGCACTGTGCGGTCCACATGGAACGAAACGCGGGGTCAGCGTTGACCAGCAGCAGTGGTCACAAAACTGCCAGATGACAACGTGGTGTACATAGAAAAATAACATTTCTTCCAAAGATGTTCGACTTTCAGATTTCGAGGCGATCTTCCAACCGATAGGCCCAAAAACGCGTTGCTACTTGGCCAACAAAGGCGCACGTAAAATGTGCGTTGCCTGAATACTCTATGCTAAAGAATTGGTGTCTAAATGCAATTGAAGCAAAAATAATGAGAATATATGTAAAAATAAAAAATTAAACTATCAAAAACGATGCTTTCAAATTCTAAGCACGTAAGTAGTCTTAAGTGACTTCCCAAATTTTTGCTTAATATCTCCTGCAGTATTCAAACTTCTACACTTCGGATAAAAATCGAAGCATTGATGCTGTGTCCAGTTCTAAAATATCGCTTATCAGCAAGACAATGCAGTAATACGCATCGAGCAATAAATAATAAAATGGTGAGAAATGTGCATTTATCTCCCTGCATTAGGAACCAAGTCGTAGAGTAGGGATGTCCGTCGGATTTTAAGAACAATGCGTCTCAAGTCAGGACTCATCGAACACGCTTATTTACCTGTTAAGGCACATAACACTGGACTCAAGCGGCAAGCGTATTCTTTGACATTGGCGCTCCCATCCGATGATTTCAATGCCGATGACCGGATACATGCTCTCTGAGGTCCTCTCTATTTGAACTTGTAAATGAGCACAGGGTACAGCGATATACCTTTGGGCTAGCGTGCGTCAGCATATGGCGGTTTAAATTCCCCTTATGAGACGTTGCATAAGGGCATATGTCACACTTGAAGGGTCTTTCTCCGGTGTGAATTCGCTTGTGCCCCTTAAAATGTGAAGAGTGTGCACTTCGGAATTGGCACATATCGCACTTGAACGCTTTTTCGCTTGTGTGCAAATGCTTATGTCGAGTGAGGACGCTAGCGTTTCTAGTTCTGAAAGGGCACAAGTCGCAAATGAAGGGTTTCTTGCCAGTGTGCGTTCGCTTGTGCACAGCTAGTGTGTCAGAGCGAGCAGTTTTAAATTTACACAAGCCGCACGTGAACGGTTTTTCCCCAGTGTGCATACGCTTGTGCCGAGTTAAGGCTCGAGTGTGTTTAGTTGTGAAAGGGCACATGTCGCACTTTAAGGGTTTCTCACCAAAGTGAGTACTATCGGGTAGAGTGACATTTGTCCAGTCTGTAGCTGTAGAAGGACACGCGTCGAGACTGAAGGGGCTTTCGCCAGTGACCATACTATCCTGCGGAGTGACATTTGTCGAATCTGTATCTGTAGATGGACGCGTGTCGGGGTTGAAGGGGCTTACGCCTTTGTCCATGCTATCTTCTGGAGTGACATATCTAGACTGTGCAGGTGCAAAAGGATCCGCGTGGTGATTAAAGTGGATGGCGCCAGTGCGCATGCTATCTTGTGGAGTGACATATCTAGACTCTGCAGGTGCGAAAGGATCCGTGGGGCGAATAAAGGAGCTGCCAGCAGTGCGCATGCTATCTTGTGGAGTGACATATCTAGACTCTGCAGGTGCAAAAGGATCCGTGTGGTGATTAAAGTGGATGGCGCCAGTGCGCATGCTATCTTGTGGAGTGACATATCTAGACTCTGCAGGTGCAAAAGGATCCGTGTGGTGATTAAAGTGGACGGCGCCAGTGCGCATGCTATCTTGTGGAGTGACATATCTAGACTCTGCAGGTGCGAAAGGATCCGTGTGGCGAATAAAGGAGCTGCCGGCAGTGCGCATGCTATCTTGTGGAGTGACATATCTAGACTGTGCAGGTACAAATGACTCCGTGTGCGGAATAAAGGAGCTGCTGGCAGTGCGCATGCTATCTTGTGGAGTGACATATCTAGACTGTGCAGGTACAAATGACTCCGTGTGCGGAATAAAGGAGCTGCCGGCAGTGCGCATGCTATCTTGTGGAGTGACATATCTAGACTGTGCAGGTACAAATGACTCCGTGTGCGGAATTAAGGAGCTGCTGGCAGTGCGCATGCTATCTTGTGGAGTGACATATCTAGACTCTGCAGGTGCAAAAGGATCCGTGTGGTGATTAAAGTGGATGGCGCCAGTGCGCATGCTATCTTGTGGAGTGACATATCTAGACTCTGCAGGTGCGAAAGGATCCGTGTGGCGAATAAAGGAGCTGCCGGCAGTGCGCATGCTATCTTGTGGAGTGACATATCTAGACTGTGCAGGTACAAATGACTCCGTGTACGGAATAAAGGAGCTGCTGGCAGTGCGCATGCTATCTTGTGAAGTGACATATCTAGACTGTGCAGGTACAAATGACTCCGTGTGCGGAATAAAGGAGCTGCCGGCAGTGCGCATGCTATCTTGTGGAGTGGCATATCTAGACTGTGCAGGTACAAATGACTCCGTGTGCGGAATAAAGGAGCTGCTGGCAGTGCGCATGCTATCTTGTGGAGTGACATATCTAGACTCTGCAGGTGCAAAAGGATCCGTGTGGTGATTAAAGTGGATGGCGCCAGTGCGCATGCTATCTTGTGGAGTGACATATCTAGACTCTGCAGGTGCGAAAGGATCCGTGTGGCGAATAAAGGAGCTGCCGGCAGTGCGCATGCTATCTTGTGGAGTGACATATCTAGACTCTGCAGGGGCAAAAGGATCCGTGTGCCGATAAAAGGGCCTGCCGCCAGTGCGCATGCTATCTTGTGGAGTGACATTCTGCCAGTCTGCAGCTGCAGATGGACACGTTTCGAGATTGAAGGGGCTTTCGTCAGAGTGGGTAGGTTTGTGCCATGATAGAGTTGTTGAGCCTTCAGCTGTAAAAGGGCTCATAGCACTCTTATATAGTTGTCCTCCTTTTTGGCAAAGCACATCCCTCTTACGTTCACATTTCACAAACACCGCTGGGTCCTCTGAGCATTCAAATGGCTCTCCTCCTGTCTCAGGGCGCATGTGCCTCGTAGCATCGGCGATGTTCGCTGAAACGCAGGCGCTGGAGGGACAGCTGAACACATCTTTCAATGCAGGTGGCTCCCGCTGAACTGAATTCCGTTCCATGAGCGAATACGGCGCTACGGGTCTTTGCTCGTAGTATTCGCCACCCTTCGACGATGTTCTTTGTCCGCCACGAGCCCAGAACACAACTTCTGTCGTGGTAGTCAGGAAAGCACAACGCTACTGGAAATAAAGGTAATAGAATGTGTGGCATTAGGGAAATTCCATTTTTTGTCTACTTACACCGCAGTATTTTTTTGCAATGTTTCAAGCAAGCCAGATTGTTGGCGTGCTTAGCAATAAGTTTTAAAAAATTGGCGCTAAAATAACACACAGGAGGCAAAGATTCTCAGCAAATGCACAAACTAAATATGTCAAGCAAGTAAATTGAATTATTTTCCCAGTGTCACTTGGGCATGGCCCAGTATAAAAGCTGCAAGAGCAGTTAGTCGAGTGCTTCAACCTCTATAGAGGTTGGTTGGTTTATGGGGTTTAACGTCCCAAAGCGACTAAGTCTATGAGAGACGCCGTAGTGAAGGGCTCCGGAAATTTCGACCACCTGGGGTTCTTTAACGTGCACTGACATCGCACATTTAACGGGTCTCTAGAATTTCTCCTCCAAAGAAATTCCAGCCGCCGCGGCCGGGATTGAACCCGCGTCTTTTGGGTCAGCTGCCGGGCACGTTAACCACTGAGCCACCGCGGCGGCCCTCTACAGAGCGTTTCAGCAGACAGCAGTGTTCAAAAATAAGCACTCTGATACAAAACATACAGAGATGAAAAGAAGTCACTCATCCCTGCAGTGTGAGGCAGCAAAAAGAAACGGACAAAAAAGAAGAAAAATGTGCGCGAAAACGAAGGGAAGAAACAAAAGCAGTTTCAATGTAGTTGCAGGAGTACAATCAATTTCAAGGTGATTTGCCCGAAATTTCAACAATGCTCACATTAACAGCGTTTAGTTTGTTCGAAGTACGTCGTAATATGATTTTGATGCTTAATGCACCATATGTAATAGATATTTTAGCATACCAGTGTTCAGGGTGTCTGCGGGGGAATTGACGAGTGTTAGTACGAAGGTCTTCCAAGTGGCGGAGGTGGTTGCTAATAATGCGAAAGCATTTTTTGTGTCGAGTGATTAATCAAATAGAAATAATTGGATTAAGTGATTAATTAGTTGATTTTGTCAATTACTGCCACAGATTAAGATGTGTTATCAGAATCGGCGAACAAGTCATTAAAGAATCATATAAACCATTAATTTGTATTACATTAAAATAATCACTCAAATGAATTGAATGATGTATTGTGTGAATAAATAACCGGCCTAACTAATTCAATTAGTAGCTTACTTCATAGTCATCGGTAATTAAACCGAACTAATTGTTTATTTAACTACTGAATATAGGATTAATACTTTGGTTTGCTTACTACACCTTCCAGCAACTAGACATGTGAACATGTGGTAGAACCAAATCGGCTGCATTAAGAGAAATGCTTTCCCATTTCTGCCACTAAGAAAACTTAAGTGCATCTCATACTTTTTCTAAGCAGGTCAGTTCTCTAAGCGTCAAGCAGTCTTAAGTGTTATAGGCCAGATATTTTGACTATACTGACCAAAAATATCGGCTGTGTGGGCGAAGAAACTCTGGTTACATGTCGCACGCAAAAAATTATTCTGAAGCAGGCAAATCTTGTTCTTATTAATGCAGTGGTAGCCGCCCACCGAAGATAACAAGCTAGAAGTAATTCAGGGGTCAGAAAAATATTGGTTGACACAGCAGAAGTTGCAAATTAGATGTATATAGACCCTTATGCTGATTTATAACGCATGTGATATGAGCTTTCTTATTACTGCGGATACGTGGTCGTCCCAGTTCAAATGACTCGTAAAGTGCACAAATAACACGCGAATGCTTACCATGGCTTCAGTTAGTTCTCGTTATAAGTGCAGAGCAGATAAAAAGGGAAGAAATAGACTCTGCAGGTGTCTAGTTCAGGAGTGTACTAATGAAAGCTTTAAAACTAGAGCCCGTCGTGCATCATCCACAGAATGTTGAGGTATGCTGTTTTGCACAGCGTGTTAAGGCAGCTCTGATATTACAACCAAAGCAGGCAGCGTCATCCATGACATTGTGCTGGGAGAAACCACAGTGTGTGGCAGAGTTTGACGTTCACATCATTTTAAGCGGTAGCTTTACCACTAGATGTCTCTGGCTGGATCGCCATTCGTTGCCGATGTCCTTCAATGCTCAGCCAAGATCAAACCTTCTGTTTAAGTTTCGAGAACCGATAGATGGTCAGTGGTCAGGCCAACAGTCAAGGAATTGAACAGGTCAAGGGTCAAGTTTAAGGGACAAGATCAATGTCATTTCAAAATCAAGCCAAGTCAAGGTCAGCAATTAAACAAGAAACTTGGGCTAGTTGGCGATGGGCACTGTCCCATCTGCTTCTCTGTCTCTGTACGATGTTTTATTCTCGCTAGTTAACATGTCGCAGCCAAGTGAAGGTCATGACGGGGACGTAAAGGTCACGTGAAGGTCAACCGAAATTTGGTCAGGTCAATGATTTTGGGCTTGCCAATCAGCCTAAACGTAATAGGGCGTGACGTCACTCCTTTAACCTAGTACATGACGGAAGGAGCGCCGACGCGACTTGGAAAATATTAATGGTGCTTTAGATTTGGTTAAACCGACTGAGAAGCGCTAGCTTCACGAGGGTTTAGGCCAGCAAGGACTTGTTATGCTGTTCGTTGAACGTTTTTTTTGGGGTATTTTCCAGGCTAAACCATCATGAAGGTTTCGCTTATAGTTTTTAGAGGCTTAACGTCCCAAATCGACTCAGGCTGCGAGGGACGCTGTAGTGAAGAGCTCCAGAAATTTCGACCACCTGGGGATCTTTAACGTGCACTGACATCGCACAGAACATGGCCCTCTGGAACTTCGCCTGCATCGAAATTCGACCACCGTGGCCGGGAGCGAACCCGCGTCTTTCGGGTCAGCAGCCGAGTGCCGTAACCAGTGAGCCACCGAGGTGGCTTCGAACACAATCGTGAAGCTACCGCTTCTCACTCGGTTTAACCAAAGATAAAGCACCGTCAATTTTTTGTAACGCTCTAGCCTTATAATTGAAGCGATCAGCGTCGGTTGAAGCTGCCGTTACTCGCCCTAGTCCGCTCTTTTAATGATCAAGGCGCCGAGGTGTAACCTGCTTGTGTCAGTACCAATGAGGGCTTCGGCTTCTTCATTACATTGGGCGGGGACTGGTGGTGCTTGCAAACGGGGTGGAAGTTCCTTGAACCTTACGATTTGCGGTGTTTGCCATTGAAACTGGTTGTGGTGAAAAATGTGTTTGAAGGCCTAAAAGAAATTGTGCAACAGCATTGCGGGCGGCCTTCAGGCTGCTGGTTGGGCGCTCAGGCCTTGCCTAGTCGCGATATTCTCTGTCCAGGTAATCAGCCGAAGCTGGAGATTCGGCATGGTGCTGGACAAAGCAGCCTTCCACTGCTGCGAATTGTTTATGTGTCAAGAGGCAGGGGGCCAGTCTGCTAGGCACGATAATAGGGTATGTGCGTAGTCCGCTCTTGGGCTGGCACAAAGCGGCAGGCCGGCGAGTACGATCCGGGGTTGAGGAGGGCAAGACGTGCGGGGGTGAGAAAGGTGTGGGTCTGAAGCTGGCGTCGCAATTGTTACGGATACTTTTCCCACCATCGTCAAAAACGATGGCAATGTGACAATGGCCCTTTACGAACCGGTGTGCATAGGTAGGGGTGGAGCCCAAAAATATCTCTAAATGCTTTCCTTGTCAGTTGAATTCGGGAAATATGAAACAGCGACTGTCCTTCCTTGGCCTGATCCCACTTTCTCTTTGATGACAACGAGGGATAAGTTCAGGTAGGCGATGCGGAAACTTTCTGCCTTCAGCTTAACTCTATAAAACATGATTGCCTCTTTCACTCGCTTCAGCTTCCTTGGGCGTTCGTCGATACTACTCGCTAAGAATGCAGCGTCTTATAAAAGGAAAGTCCGTCGAAAGGCAGGTGTGCTTGTACCTAATCTCATTGATTTTTTTTATGTTCAGTCAGGAAGCCTATGCCCCGATAAGGTTCTGGGAACACAGCCGCAGGACAACAAAGGTCAAAGGGCAAGTAAGTACGTCCGTTGACCACCACTCGAGCAAAGCATGGTCCTTAGAGGGCAACTGCATAGGTTTTAGAAATCGACGAAATTTAAGGGGTCGAAGGTGTGGAACTTGCAGGTAAAGCATGCGAAATCCTTTTGGGCTAGCATTTCAAATGCTGACGTAACCGCAAATTAAAATACCCATGGAATTCAACCTTCTCCGCAGCACACAGCGCCAAGTAGGAGGGCACATGATGACGTCATCGAGGGTACCTGTGCTATCAGGAAGAAATGAAACGCGAAGAAGACAACAGAACCACAGACTGCAAAATGTGCAGCTCTTATCCTGGTAAGCTGAGCACTAGCTCCTGCTATTTTAATTTCGAAGGCACGAAGACTACGAAGACTTCTTTAGAGGTGTTCTTCAACCGTGCTTGTATTTCCAATTCAGGAGCTAATACGTAGGTTCTTCTGTGTTGCCACCTACACTTGGAACGCGTAAGTGCTTCCGTTGAAAGAAAAAGCCGACGCCACTGAAGGCAACGCCACCGTGGGTTATTTGGCATTATCAAACGAAGCGCAGCAGGATTTGGTTGACAGCTGAGATAATTTGATATATTCCCTTCCATGACGTCGCACCGACCTTCCCCGCACTTGTCTGGCGCAAAGAGGAGAAGCCCAAGATTCAATCAGCGGTCACGGCACTATTTTAATTCAAGTGCAAAAAACACTTGGCACGCTTTACCTTCAGCCTATAGGGCCTAGAATCATTAAATATCGCGGAATTCTCAACAAGTGGCGCACTGGCCATTTAATGTGTATTAAGGCACCTTCCAGCACTGTGGATTCGGAGTCCGTTGGGGATCAACCTGATTTTAATCATGATAACTGCAGGGAGTGCGCTGATGGCAGCGCCGTCTCTTTTATCTACCAGGTCGGTGACCTTGCGGCCATGAAATACCTCTTCAGTTTCGATGATTGGCTTCGAAATGACCGTTGGCCTCTGAGCAGGGTCAGTGCTGCGTCGCATATAGAAATATGGCTCGGGCATGTATTTTTCTCGTTCGCGTCATTTCATACTTTCATCTCGTCAATTTCGGCCTCAGCTTCGCGTGCGGAGTCGTCGCAGTGGAATGCGGTGTCGTCCCGCTTTTTCCTCAGAATAATCTTGGAAACTATGCCCTCGGGACCCGCACATCTCGCAAACCTGTATCTCGGTCCGCCCATAATGCTGTAGCATCCACTCTCGTTACGCATTTGACCAAGCGAATTCGAGCCCAATGACTGCCGCAAGACGTCGCACGCGCACTTTGGAGCTGAAGTGACTATTGGAGAGCTTGCAGGTCCGCTCTAGACATGTGATCGCAACATTACAGTCGTCAAATTTATGAGCGTGGACATCGCAGCGCGTGCCCGATAGCCTCGAACCCTAGTGGTGACGACACGCGGCGGCCGCTTTCGTAAAACTGGAAAGCGAGGTGCGTCCTTCAGCTTGCCGGGAGCAGGCAAGCCGGCATAAGCCTTTCCACCACGTTGATAAAAGCAGCCGTCGCGTATTGCCACAAGTAGGGCTCGAGGCTATCTGCCACACGCACCCGTTTTGACGCTCATTAACTTCTTGACTGCACTTAACGACAGCAATTAGCACATTTTACGTTCGTCGAAGAACTCAACTGACCGCTGCTCTCAACCAGCGCTAAATTTAAAGCTGGCAAATTAACTTTCGAGGCAAGGTCCGAATGCTATGGCTGTTACCTTGCACGACGTTGAAGCGGCAGCGCCTAACTGCGATAATTCGAGATAAAAGCTTCCGCGTTGGCTCAGTGGTCATGGCGCTCGGCTGCTGGCCCGAAAGACGCGGGATCGATCCCGGCTCAATGGAGAATAAATTCTGGAGGTAGGGGAATTATGCGATGTCAGAGCAAATTAAAGAACCCCAACTGGTGGAAATTTCTTGAGCTCTTCACTACGGCATCACCACAGCCAGAGTCGCTTTGGGACGCTAAACCCGTAACCAATTCAAGATAAATATGGCCGCGCTTCGCGTCACAAAGTGATAAAGCCCCGTACCAAGTTTATAAACGAACAAACAATGCAACACTTCACGATCATATATTGAATGCACAAATAATGGCGCAACTTCTTTCTTCTGTTGACTTCGCGCTATACAATTCAACAAGCCGCCGCTAAAAATGTACGCCGAATTTTCATCGCCCGAACGGATTCGCTGAATGACAGCTGATGCACCAATTTTAGGTTAGAGAACGCATATCTTAGGAACTTCACAATTCTATTCCCGCACCGGACTTCTCGAGAATATTCTGTGCAGAAAATGTGATAGTTGATGAAGGCTTCCTGGCTGTATACAAAACGCGTGCTGCTTGTATGGGACAGGTAGGAGAGCGACCGGCTTTCGGCGACATCCGCACAGAAAACGCCAACCGAGCGATGTGCAAGAGAACAGATGTACTCACATAAGTTGTGTCGTTGGCGTCCCAGTCCTATTTGGTTCTTCAAGTGTAAAGTGGGCGTTGCAGATCGAGGTAGAATAGCTTGGGTTGGCTGCCTGTGGAGCGTCTGGACAAGTCACGCGAGAGAAAAAGTTCACTTTCTGACTGCCGATCCATACCAAGGGCAAGGACGAAGCAACACTGCGGGGCGCGGGTTAGGCCACACTTCGTTATGCAGACGTAAACTGCGTAGGAACAGTTGCTACGCTTACACAAAACAGAGTGAAAACGACAGGCATATGAACAGACAGACGGTAGGAGCACTGAGTTCCTCTAAACCATTCATTTCATGTCCCCTGGAATAGATATTGGTGCTGAAACTATAGCTAAACACTACCCGGGCACTAAAGAAAGAAAGTGCACAATCCGTAAAAGACTCACACTGGGTCTCCCTAGAGTTGGGTCTTCGGCATTCAAGTCCTCCTTGGTCACTCAGTGTCAAGTGGACGCTGTACTACGCGCTACAAATGCGTCACTAAGCAGCCAGTGCGGCTGCTACACACACCGTCGCCAGTGTTAAAAAGTTCTGCGGTTCTCTGTTGCGACCCGTACTGTTTGTTTGAACACCATGCCCCCTTTGTCTCAAGTCTTTTTTGTGGTGCCACCATACGGCCACCGCGAGCAACAAGGCTGCGCAGTGCGTTTTATTTTCGTCCTGTTTTCTTTTATTCAATGCTGCCCTACGCCTTTTAATAGCCATAAAAAGAGCGGATATATGAGGTGTACAAATTCATGGTCTGCTAAAGATAACAAACAACATGGAAAGAACGAAAATGAGCATACACAAATTCTGCGGAAGAAACCAGCCCAGAAACAAAAATAAAAAAAGAGCCAAAGTTACATGCACGGCAGTTAACAACAAAAACATACTCCCCAAGAAAGAATCCAACTACATAAAACTTACTGGCTTGATCTAAATGCAGATCAAAATGCTTCGGGTGATGATCGGGTGGCCACATCGTGAGTAACCAATTCTAATAGGCTATCGTACTTGAAAAGTTAGTTTAGTTATATGGGGTTTTATGGCGCATAAGCAACTAGGGTTATTATACGCCAAACACAAGGTTTGATGATGTTATGTCAAGTGTACAGAGGTTACATTATAATAGATTTAAAACATTGGCTTTCTTTAGAAACTTACAAACAAGTGAAAATTCGACAAGTGTTTGCTCGCCTAAAAGCAATGCGGGATGAAATGCAATGTGTTCATTGTAAAATACCGTAAAAAATTTTTTTCGAACTTCTTCGAGATGCGAACATGAGATTAAAATGTGATTCACTGTGACCTCCTCACCACACATTTCACACACAGGTTTGTCTTTTTTTGTTAATAAGAAGTTATGGGTGATGTGTGTGTGGCCTTGCGTAAACGACATAAAATTACTTGGATAAAACGTTCTTTATGACGGCATGATCTCCATTCTTTCAAAATAGGCTATACAGTATGCAGCTTGTTGTGTCCTTCATTTTCCCAAGAAGCTTGCCACTTGGCTCTTAGTTTGCTATGCACTAACTTCATGTAATCCCTCGGAGGCAAACCCACATGTTTCACCTCCATGGCTCTGGCTTGTGCAGCACACGTGTCGGCTATCTCATTATCCCTAATGCCAACGTGACTGGGAACCCAGCAGAATTTTATAACATGTTTTTGTGCAGTGACCTTTACTATATTGTGTATGATGCTTCCAATCAGTGGCGCCGTGGCATTTCTGGAGTTTAATGCTGTAAGGACGCTCAGTGAATCTGTATAAATGATGCTCTTTTTGATGTTTTCATTTGTTATTTTCTGTACCGCAACACAAATGGCATAACACTCCGCGGTGAAAACTGTAGCACATGAGGGCAGTCGTACTGCATTTTCATTTTTTTCCTTGTAGTACTGCGCTTCCTACATGAGCATGAGTTTTTGACCCGTCAGTATAAAGTGACGTGTAATTTCTGTATTTTTCTTGTAGTGCTAGATATTCTTGTATTATATGGTCGTGTGGCGTATAGCTTTTACTGAAGCGTGTTAGTGTGACGTCACACACTGTGGGGAGAGTGTACCACGGTGCTAGTGCTTCGTGTCTTGGGGCAATATTTTTGATTTCGTTTAGTATGTTCAGAGTTTGGCATTTTTCTTCGAAGCGCAAGAGCAACGGCTTAATCGCATGGGGCTTGTTGAAGAGCATTCGGGATGGGCATTTCGTCACAATTGGGTAACAGATATGTTTGTGCTGTGAAAGGATTTTTAGGATGTATGTACACGTTAGTGCAGTTCTTCGATCTTCTAAGGAAGGTTCATTAGTTTCCACATACAGACTTGCTATTGGGGAAGTTCTGTAAGCACCGGAAGACAGCCTTAAACCAAGATTGTGGACAGGATCGAGTCGTTTTATGTAGGACGGTCTTGCTGAGCCATATACTATGGACCCATAGTCTAACTTAGAGCGAACCAGAGAACGATATATATGTTACAGGGAAGCTCTATCAGACCCCCAGCGTTTTCTTGATAGTATTTTCAGCACATTGAGGGCTTGGGAAGCTTTTTTCTTTAACCTGTTTATATGTGGCAAGAAAGTGAGTTTTTTATCGAAAGTTATCCCTAGAAATTTGTGCTCTTGTTTGAACGGTAATGGGGCTTCGTTTAAATATAGTGTGGGGTCGGCCTGTACGCCTCGTCTCAAAGAGAACAGAACCGCTACTGTTTTCTGAGGGGAAAATCTAAATCCGTTTCTATCTGCCCAGGTAGCCAGTTTATTTATTGTTATTTGTATTTGCCGCTCACAGGTAGGTATGCTGGAAGACGTGCATGCTATTTGGAGGTCGTCTACGTAAACTGAGTACATGATGGATTTTGGGATTACTTTTTCTATGGAGTTCATTTTGATGACGAATAAGGTCTTGCTGAGGATGCACCCCTGGGGTACGCCAGTTTCTTGAATAAAAGTGTGGAGAAGGTTGCACCTAGGCGGACTCTGAATGTGCGGTTGGTTAGGAAGTCGCTCAATTAGCCCAGCATCCTGCCACGGATACCTAGGTCCGCTAGGTTACGGAGGATACCGAACCTCCACGTGGTAACGTAAGCCTTCTCCAGGTCGAAGAATACCCCGATACAGGGTTGGTTGTGGATGAACGCTTCCCGGACTGTGTTCTCGAAGCGGACAAGGTGATCGGTTGTGGAACATGTCTTTTTAAACCCGCATTTATGTATATCTAAAAGTTGCCGAGAGTGAAGTATGAAGGTTAGTCTGATGTTTAGAATGCTTTCGAATGATTTTGCTATGCAGCTAGAGAGTGCTATTGGCCTGTAACTGGTGGGACTAGTTGGTGGTTTGCCAGGTTTTAGGAAGGGTACTATGATGGCTTCTTTCCATGCATGGGGGATTTCTCCAATCATCCATATTTTATTGAAAAATTTTAGGAGAGCCTCTATGGCAGTCTCAGAGAGGTGAGCAAGCATGGCATAATGTATACTGTCTGGGCCTGGTGCTGTCTTTTTACCGGATGTTAGTACTGTGTTTAGTTCCTGCATGGTAATAAGCTGATTGTAGTCTTCATGTATGCATGTTCTGAAGGGAAGTTTTTGTTTTTCTACTATTGTTTTGTGCTTTTGAAATGTGTGTGTGTAGTTGGATGCGCTTGAAACTGTGGAAAAATGCTCACCCAATATGTTGGCCTGATCTTCTAATGTTTTTTGAGTACCGGGTGTTGTTAGCATTGGAAATGTAAAAGGAGTAAAATTTCCAGTAAATTTCCGTACCTGCTCCCACATTTTCTTTGATGATATTGAGCTGTTTATGGAGGATATGTACTGTTGCCATGATGCCCTTTCTGCGTTGCGTCTAATATATCGTGCTTTGGCTCTAGCCCTTTTGAAGGTGAGCAAGTTCCCTGCAGTGGGATATCTGCGAAGGTTGCCCCAAGCCTTGTTTTGCTGCTTTTTAGCCAATGTGCATTCATTTGACCACCAGACTTTATGTGTTTTTCGTGCAATTTGAGACGTTTGTGGGATGGCTTCTATTGCTGCAGATATTAAGCATGTGACAAATTTTTCATTTATTTCTTCTATTGTAAGGGTTTCGGCATATTCTTTTTCTAATGTGGCCTTCGTTCTGAAAAGTGCCCAATCGGCGAGGTGAATTTTCCATCGCCGAGGCTTCGTAGGGAGGATGGATGTCGCTGATGTTAGCTTTAAAACCGTAGGTAAGTGATCACTTCCCCGGGGGTCATCTAAAACATCCCAAATAAAATCATTAAAAACAGATGGTGATGCAAACGCTAAATCTAGGCAGGTCATTTTTCCAGAGCTGGGGCAGCAGTACGTTGCTTTTCCCTTATTCATCAAACATATGTTATTCGAAAGAATAAAATCTTCGATGAGCTGACCCCTGGAATCAGTATGCTCACTTTCCCAGAATGAGGAGTGTGCGTTAAAATCCCCTATTATTACTTATGGCTCTGGCAACTGTTCCAGAAGTTCTTCAAGGTCAAGCATGGCTATTGTGTTGTGTGGTGGTATGTACACAGAGCATATTGTTATTGTTTTATGGCTAATGATGTTTACTGCGACCGCTTCTAAGTTCGTCTTTAATGATACCTATCTTGCAGGGACATCGCTTTGCGTAATGATAGCGACGCCTCCTGAGAGTCGGCTAGCTTGTACTCTGTCTTTCCGGAAAATGTTATATTTTTTTAAGATGTTTGTGTGCTGTGGCCCGAGGTTCGTTTCTTGCAGGCACACAGCTGTAGGTGCCATTGTTTTGAGCATATCGATTATGTCTGTGTAGTTTCTGTGTAGACCTCTACAGTTCCATTGTATTAGATACGCCATTGTGATAAGTTGGGGATTGGGGAAAGTTACTTATTCTCAGGAGCAGAGATTCGTGGTTTCCCTTTTTTCTCTAGGGAGTCTCGCCGCCGCTGCAGCGGTGGCAAACCAGGAGTTGTATCCATCGCCACTTTCGTGGCGCCGAATTTCCGCGGAGAATCCGCGGATGCGTGTGTTTTAGATGTCAGCGGACTTTCGCTGACATCCATCTCCTCCACGGTGGACGTGGAGGATGTTTGTTGTTTGCGATGGCCCATGGCCTTCGCATTCGTCTTTTTTGTTGGCACCACTGAACCATGCTCTGTTCCAGGGGCAGAGTCTCTTGGGCCAGCAGGCGCCTTCTTAGAGGGGTGGGGCGACAGGTGCAGTTCAGCAGAGCTGTTCTGGGTGTCTGTCGCCGAGGATGCCGCTGTTGAAAGTGGGGCCTGAGGGCCTCCAGCGAGTATCGCGTGGTCTTCTCGCGAAAGTTTCAGCCCTGTGAACTGCACCACCGACTTCTGTGGTGGGGACTTGGGTGTCTACGCCAGGTCCACCGGATAGACCTGTGTGCCGACAGAAACTGAAGGCGGCGGCGGTCCCCGCGTCACCGCTTCAGAGTATGTCCCTTTCTGTTGGAAAGAGACGCGTTTTTTTGCCTCAAGGTAGGACAGGTTTTCTGTGGTCTTCAAAGTTATGATTTGTTTTTCTGTTTTCCAGACTGGGCACGACCTGGAGTACGCGCCATGTGCGCCATTGCAGTTGATGCATTTTTGTGTGCGTTCGCATCTTTCTTCTGTATGTGCGTCTTCTGCGCATGTGACACAAGTGGGTTTGCCCCGGCAGGCCAACATGCTGTGTCCAAAGCGCTGGCACTTGAAACATCGTCTCGGATTCGGTACGTATGGGCGGGCTTTACAATGGAGGTATGCGGCGTGGATGGAGTCAGGCAAAGTTGTGCTATTCAAAGTTAGTACAATATGTTTGGTCTTGATTTCAGCATTGTTTCTCCGTATGGTTATTCGTCGGGCTGCTAATACTCCCTGTTCGGCTAGTTCTTCTTCCATTTCCGCATCGGTACTCTGTAGGAGTTCATATTCAGATATGACGCCCTTTGAGTGGTTCAGGGTGCGGTGCGGGGTTACCTGTACGCTCATTTCTCCAAGATTCTGTAATGACATCAGTTTGGTGCTTTGTTCTTTTGTGTTTATTTCTACAAGGAGGTCTCCGGTTCGTTGCTTTTTTGCTTTGTAGTCTTTGCCTACACAACTTTTTAGGGTGTTGGCGATGACAAATGCAGATAGGTTGGCTACCGGTACATCAGTGTTTGAGTGAAGCATAAAAAACTTCGCAAACGCTTCTGGCTTCTGTGGACTTAGTTTCTTCACATCGGTGCGACCCCTTTTCGGGGGCCGATCAGATTTTTTTGCAGATTTTTCCATACGGTATGTATAAACTAAGGGTTCCTGATACTTTGTCGCCTCTGATTCACCCTTATACACAGAGGAAGGTGCCGGGACTCCCCGTCTGGTAGACAGACGAGGAGCCCATCGGCCGAGGATTGACCACTTCCTCGACCGCCACCGTTCAAGGTTTCTTCCCTCCACCTTTCAACCTATCGCCACGGTACGGATGACAGCTTCGGTATGGGGGCTAAGGGTCCGTGGTGGCACCAAACACCAACACCTCGTTACACAAGGTGCCCTTGCGGGCGTACTTGAAAAGAGCGAGATCTTGTATGCATTGGTTCTGCCCTGAGGGACTGCAATCGCTTTGTTATATTACTGCCCATGTTCTTTCGTGTTCTGCTATACTGCGTATAAGACTTCAATTCTTTTTGTTTTATTTCGTATGCTAAAAGACGAAATTCAAAGGCGGGCAAATGACGAGATTCCTAGGTGGGCAAACCGGAGCGGCTGAGAAGGTTAGACAGCGATACCTGTCTTTAGTAGGCTTGTCATACAAATCGCTGTGCATTTTTTTAACCCCCGCCCCGCCCCCTAGACTTTTAACGTCTCTTTTCGTATGCGGACCCTATACCAAATCTACTCGGCGTTGTGCAGAAGTATATACTCTAGTTATGTCTAATACAATCTCATGAAAAATGTAGCGCCGTAACCAAACAGCCACCCCACCGGCAGGATCGATTATAGGGTCTGACGTACCAAAGCAACTCAGGCCAAGAGGGTCACCGTAGTGAAGGGCTCCAAGTAATTTATGCCTCCTGTGGTTCTCTGAAGCGCTGAGACAAAGCTCAATACACGGGCCTTTAGCATTTACCATTATCGAAATGAGACTGCCGCTACCGGGATCGAACACAATTCTTCCGGGTCAGGAGCCAAGCGCCATAACTAATGAGCAACCCCATCGGCAGGATGGTTTATGCGGTCTTACGTATCAAAGCAACTCAGGCTATGAACGACGCCATAGTGGAGGGCTGCAGGTAATTTAGGCAACCTGTGGGTATTTAACGCGCACTGACATCGCACAAAACACTACCCTCTAGCGTTTAGCCTCCACCGATATGTGACAGCTGCGGCATGGATCGAACCCGCGTCGTTCGCGCCAGCAACCGAGCACCATAACCACAGCCCCACCGCGACACGCACACACTGCCAGTTTTTCTTCTAATGGGACTAGTAATGCTTTCGCAATAAAAGTGAGTCTTCCCTTCTTAGCCCCTTATCAACCTTAAAGAAGGTGCCCAGTCAGCACCGGACAGCAGAATTTGTTTGAACCGTTAGTCTTTTCTTTATAATTCGGATCTCGACCAGGCAGATCTCTCCCGAAATGCTCTCGTTCCAGTGCTTACAAAGTGCCGTATAGAGTGCGTAATAAAAGTGAAGTGAAAACCATTTTTATGTGTTTAAGTTGGACATACAAAACATTCGGTGGAAAAACAACGAAATACACAGGTACCTTACTGGAGGGCTTCAGAATATTTTGGATCACGTGGATAGTTGTACCTGACATCGCACAGCGCGCGAATTCTTTTCCGTTTCACCTCCATTTAAAGGAAGCCTCCAATGCTGGGTTCTACCCACATCCTCGGTTTCTCCAGCCGCGCGCGCTATTAACTACGCCATTTCGGAGGGCGGAAGGGATGCTAGTACCACTGCAGGTGTAACAGGAAGGTATGTTGACGCTATGAGAAACCTGGGACGCAATGACAAACGGCTGTCAAAATATATTTTTCCACTAAATTGGTGCGGAAATTAGGCCCATGTTCTGGTGGAGTGGTACACGTCTGCTTCGTAGCGCTTATTATCCAATGCAATGTAAGGCTCGCATAAGGAATTATGCCCAACTTATCTTTAAAACCTTAGATCTTCGTCCTCAACCCCCCCCCATCAATCATGCGCTCGTCTACTGAACCGGAGAACCCGGGTTCGAACCCGAGTAGGGCGGCCGCATTTTGATGGAGACGACGCCCGTGTGCTGTGTGGTGTCAGCGCAGGTTAAAAATCCCCAGATGGTCATACTTATTCCGGAGACCTCTACCGCAGCAAGCCTTTCTTCTTTTCTTCTTTCACTCCCTCCTTTATCGCTTCCCTTACGGCGCGGTTCCGGTGTCCACGGAGATATGCAAGACAGTTGGTGCGTCATTTCCTCTCCTCAAAACCAACCATTTGCATCCTGTTCCTGGGTTCCTCATTGTAGACGTCTGAGTCGGCGTTGGCTTAACACACCACCTGATAACCATGACAGGTAGTAGCAGAGCGAAACGCCACCTGCCACGGCGAGGGCGGAGGAACGGACAACCAGAAGGCGGCTGCCACGGGAAGATCCCGGAAGGTGGCTAGCAGCGTAACACGCCACCTTCCAGCTGTGGCAGGTGGCGTGCGAAGAGCTGCGCTGAAACTTCGCATTACCAACTATCGTAGCGGACCCTCAATTTGTGGTTTTATTCATTTAGCGTAAACAGGGAATCGTTTATTCGCTTTTAGCTGGCAATCCGCATGGACAAGAAATAGATGTGCTGGGTATGCATAGTGTGAGAACTATGCTCCATATCCAACCAATGTCGAGTAGTATGACGTACAATTTTCTTGCAACACTTTCTAGAGACATGTACTGAAAAGTGTGTTCTTTATTTGAATGTCGAAGTTCAAAGGAGTACCTTAGATACAAGAACAGACAATACAGGATGAACTCAATACATGAGTGTCGTGGCGAACTGCTCTGGCAATTTTATTTCAACTTGAAGATGTCAGCAGCCCGACTTTCTCATTCTAACTGTGAGGAAGTATTTGTAAACGAGCTCGTTTTAGCGACACTGATTTCGACCCGCAGTTGTCATGGATCTTTTAACCAAATGAGGCCCCATTAGAAACGGGGCATGCGCTGAGTGGCCAAACCAGCTGTAGTCTGCAGTTTATCAATGCGAAATCATTGTAAGGCTAATTGGGAACGAAATGCGGCGTCGGCGCTGACCAGCTGCGCTGGTCCCAAAAGTACCCGATGACGCCACTGTGATATCAATGAAAACAAAAATTTCTTCCCAAGGTGCTGGGAATTTCTCATGTCTTTCAGATTGCGAGGCGAGCGTATAATCATAGGCCATAAAACCACATTGCTTCTTTGCCAACAAAGGTGAACTTCGTATATGCGTTGCCTTACGACTGTATGCTAATGAGTAGGTGTCTCATTACAAAGGAAGAGAAGATAATAGCAAGGTAACTAAAATAAAAGGAATTCAGATACAAAAACGATGCTTCGGCATTATAGCACACAAACAGACGTAAGTGCCCTCCGCTAAGTTTGCGACATACCTTATTGTGTACCCAAACTCACTTTCAGAGAAGTATCTGGTTTGGTTTGGTTTATGGGGTTTAACGTCCCAAAGCGACTAAGGCTATGAGAGACGCCGTAGTGGAGGGCTCCGGAAATTTCGACCACCTGGGGTTCTTTAACGTGCACTGACATCGCACAGTACACGGGCCTCGAATTTCTCCTCCAAAGAAATTCAGCCGCCGCGGCCGGGATCGAACCCACGTCTTTCGGGCCAGCAACCGAGCACCATAGCCACTGAGCCACCGCGGCGGCACAGAAAAGTATCTAAGCAGTGATGCTGTGTCCAGTTGCAAAAGGTCACTTGTTAGCAAGACAATGCAGCAGTTTGCAACGCTGAATAAAGAATAAAACTGCGAAATCTTGCATTTACCTGTCTGCACTAGTAACGAAGTCATTATTACTGGATGCCTGTGAGATTTCAAGAAAAATACGTCTTGCATCGAGGCTAATCGTGGACGCTTATGTTGTAAAGCGCATGGGATTGTACACCAGTGGCAGCCTCCGGCAGCCTTCAAATAAACGTGGCCCCGGTTGCCGCCTGGGCGACCTCCACATCGACCACTATAAGCTCCCGTTTCTGGATTCCTCATCATAGTCGACTATGTCAGCGCTGGCTCAACGAACCACTTGGCAACCATTGCAGGTAGCAGCAGAGCGAAACGCCACCTGATGGGAAAGGGATAGCGGAGGAACGGACAACCCGAAGCTGGCTGCCACGGGAGGATCCCGGAGGGTGGGTGGCAGCGTAACACGCAACCTTCCAGCTATGGCAGGTGGCGTGCGGAGAGCTGCGCTGAAATTTCGCATTACCGACTGTCGTAGTCACCTGTTCATTTCTGTGGTTTTATTCATTCAGCTATATCGAAGAATCACTTGTACGCTTTCATATGACTCCTCGCGTATGCTAGAAGATCGATGTTTTGAATATGCATAGTGTAGTGAAGCAAGTTCGAAAACTGTTCTGCATATCCAACCAATGTCGAATGGTCAGACGATTTTCTTGTAATACATTCTTGCGTCAAGTACTTATAAATCTTTTCTTTAATTGAATGTCGAAGTACAAATGAGCAGCGTAGATACAACGGCAGACACCACAGGCCGAAGTCAACGCACGAGCGAGCTGTGGTAATTTTATTGCAACATGCAGAATGTCCGCAGCATTCTCACTGTAAGCAAGTAATCGGAAACGAGCTCTGCGTAGCGACACTGAATACGGCTGCAACTGTCATGGATATTTTACATCAAGTGACGCTCTATTAGAAACAAGGCGTGCGCTGAGCGGCCAAGGTGGCTGTAGTCTGCGAAAGCACTGTGCGGTCCACATGGGACGAAACGCGGGGTCAGCGTTGACCAGCAGCAGTGGTCAGAAAACTGCCAGATGACGTCACCTGGTGTACACAGGAAAATAACATTTCTTCCGAAGATTTCCGACTTTCAGATTGCGAGGAGATCATGCAACCCATACGCTCAAAAACATGTTGCTTCTTGGCGAACGAAGGCGCACGTAAAATATGTGTTGCCTGACGATTGTATGCTAACGAATAGGTGTCTAATTAAAAAAGGAAGCAAAATTAATGACAATGTATATAAAAATTAAAAATAAAAGAAAGGAAAACGATGCTCTCAAATTCTAAGCACGTTACAAGTGATAAGTGCCCTCCCAAATTTTTGCTTCAAATGTCCTCCAGTATTCAAACTTCTACACTTCGAGTAAAAATCGAAGCACTGATGCTGTGTCGAGTTCTAAAATATCACTTATCAGCAAAACACTGAAGCAATGCTCATCGTGAATGATTAAATAAAAGGTGCGAAATCGTGCATTTATCTCCCGGCATTAAGAACAAACTCGTAGAGTACGGACGGCAGTCGGATTTTAAGAACAATGCGTCTCACGTCACGACTCATCGAGGACGCTTATTTGTCTGATAAGGCGCATAGGGCTAGACTCAAAAGGCAAGCGCATTCCTGACACTGGCGCGCCCATCTCAACCATTCACTGCCTGTGAGCGAACGAGTGCTCTTTGAGGTCTTCCCTATTTGAACTTGTAAATGAGCACAGGGTACAGCGATAGCCGTCTGCGCTAGCGTGCGTCAACATATGGCGGTTTAAAGTCCCTTTCTGAGACGCTGCATAAGGGCATATGTCAAACTTGAACGGTCGCGCCCCAGTGTGAATTCGATTGTGCGAAATTAAGTTTGAAGAGACTGCACTTGTGAAAGGGCACATATCGCACTTGAACGGTTTTGCGCCTGTGTGCGTACGCTTATGTATTGCGAGGTCGCTAGCGTTCGTAGTTCTAAAAGGGCACATGTCACAAATGAAAGGTTTCTCGCGAGTATGCCTCCGCTTGTGCACAACTAGATGGCCAGAGCGAGCAGCTTTAAAAGTACACATGTCGCACGTGAACGGTGTTTCCCCAGTGTGCATACGCTTGTGTCGAGTTAAGGCTGCAGAGTATTCAGTTGTAAAAGGGCACATGTCGAACTTTGGTTTCTCACC
Organism: Amblyomma mixtum; assembly: GCF_055824585.1. Taxonomy (NCBI): domain Eukaryota; kingdom Metazoa; phylum Arthropoda; class Arachnida; order Ixodida; family Ixodidae; genus Amblyomma; species Amblyomma mixtum. The sequence goes on along the minus strand of NC_143018.1, from coordinate 133,269,772 downwards.
ACAGTGGATACTATCGTGCGAGACAATTCTAGACTCTGCACGTGTAGAAGTACACGTCTCGTGATTGATGGGGCTTTCGACAATGTGCATACTATCCTGTGGAGTGATATTTCTGGTGTCTGTAGCTGTTGAAGCGCACGTGTCACGATTGAAGGGGCTTTCGCCAGTGTACATACTTTCGTGTGGAGTGACATCTGTCCAGCCTGCAGCTGTAGAAGGACACGTGCCGGGATTGAAGGGGCTTTCGCCAGTGTCCATCCTATCGTGTGGAGTCACACATCTAGATTCTGCAGGTGCAAAAGGACCCATGTCGCGATTAAAGGGGCTTCCGCCAGGGCGCATATTATATTGTGGAGTGACATTTCTCGAGTCTGCAGCTGTAGAAGGACACGTGTCGAGATTGAAGTGGTTTCCGCCACTGTGCGTATTTCGTGCACAGTTAGCGTTGTAGAGTCTTCAGCTGTAACATGCCGCATAGTGCTCTCATATGGTCGTCCTCCTGTTTGACACCGCACATCTCTCTTACTGTCACATTTCGCAAACACTGATGCGTCCTCGGAACATTTAAATGGGTCCCCTCCTGTCTCAGGGTGCATGTGTCTCGTAACATCGGCAACGTTCGCTGAAACGCAGCCGCAGAAGGGGCAGATGAACACATCTCCTTTCAATGCAGGTGTCTGCCCCCTTAACGAATTCTTTTCCATCAGTGAATACGGCGCTAGGCGTCTTTTCAGGTAGTGTTCGCCACCCTCGCACGATGGTCGTAGTCCGCAAATGAGCCTAGAACACAGCTTCTGCAGTAGCAGTCAGGAAAGCACACAGCTTCTGCAAATAAAGTTAATAGAATGTGTGGCATTAGGCATATTCTTTTTTTGTCGACTTACTTCGCAATATTGCCACGGACCTGGCTCGAGCTGCCTGCGCTCAAAGCCGTGACGAGGACGAAGTGGTCGCGTCGCAAGTGACCCTAGCCAGAATACTCGCCCGTGGAGGCACCGTTACGGCGTCGTCGGATATACGCAGTGCGGCTCTGCAAGTCTCGGGGGCGGGTTTGGTGGCAGCGAGTTCAGTTGAAAATGTAACCAATCGATTTCGAAGGTCTATAGTCGCACAATTTTTTTTAAGAAAGTCGAGAGCGAGAATAACGTCTCGTGAGCATTCAGGCAGAATGAGGAACGTTGCCACGAACGTGCATCCGCGCACTGTAATTCTGGCCGTACACATTCGGAGCGGCGCAATCACGTGGCCACCAGCCGTACGTATCTGTGACCCTTCCGACGGCATCATAACTTTCTTCAGCACCTTAGCCATCCTACCACTCATTATTGAGTAGTCCGCACCCGTATCCACTAGTGCGCTAACCTCCTTAGAGTCAATCAGCACGGGTATGTCAAGGGAGACCGTGGTCTTACCAGACCCAGTCGTCAGCACTCTCTTCGTCGTCGTCGTCGTCGGTATCGTGGTCGTCGATTCGGGAAGGGTCAGTCGGCGCGTCGGTGGAAGCTTTTCGGCAATACGGCGTTCGGCGGCCTCGCCTCCAAAGGTCGCCTGTTCTAGTTTTCCCGGTGCGGGCTCGAGGACCCACGCTGTGCACCAGGTCCATAGCCGGACTGATGAGGCGAGGGATGGCGTGGTGAAGGCGATCGGGACGTTCGGCGCGGAGGAGGTGGTGAACTACTCCGCGCGGGTGACGTATTCGTCAATCTCCTGAGGCTGTTCGGCAAGCCGCGGACGGGGCCTACCTGCATACAAGCCCCGCAATCCCAGAGGCCGATATGGACACCGCCGGAAGATGTGACCGGCCTCGCCACAGTGGTAACACAGGGGACGTCGGTCTGGCGCACGCCAAATATCGGTCTTCCTCGGCGCCTGTCCTCCAGCTTGCCAGTAGGGAACCGGCTGCTCGGCGTGTACTGCGACTACCGAAGGGGTATACGGTGGCGCGCAGGGAACCGCCGCAAGGACGGCCCAGCACCTCCACATACGTCGCTGGCGGCCAAGCAGCTGGCTGTGCTGGTGGCTCTACTGGAGCGACGGGTGGTCTGAGCGCCTGCTGAACTTCCTCCCGAATGACGCTAGTCAGAGAGTCAACAGGAAAAATCCCCTTAAGTTTCTGCAGCTCCTCACGGACTACAGAACGCACGATGTCCCGAAGGGGGCTTGTATTGGCCCCAGAAGCAGCATCTAGGGGGTGTAGAGCCGAGATAGGGTTTAGCTGCCGGTCGTAGAAATTGTACCGCTGCTGGAGCGCCCTCTCCGTGAGCACAGCCTCGGAGAGGAACTCGGCGTCTGTTCTGGGCGGGCTTCGCACAAGACCGCAGAACAATTGCTCTTTCACGCCTCTCATCAGGTGTCTCAGCTTTTTCTCCTCCGTCATGGTCGGGTCCGCTCGGTTGCAGAGGCGCGTCACTTCCTCTACGTACATTGCTACGTTCTCGTTTGGTAGCTGAATGCGAGCGGTCAATTCACGCTCGGCCCGTTCACGGCGATCGCTGCTGGTGTAAGTCTCCAACAGCTGGCGACGAAAGTCCTGGCACGTCGGAAGACTCGTCTCGCGGCTTTCGTACCAGATCCGAGCGGCGTCTTCTAAGCCGAAGTGGACGTTCCGGATCTTAGCACTGTCGTCCCAGCCGTTGAAACGCGCAACGCGCTCGAACTGATCAAGCCATTCTTGGGCGTCCTCCGAGTATCCGCCGTGAAAGGGCTTCGGGATCCGGGGATTTTGCAGGCTACCAAAAGAAGCAGGAATGAACGGAGCGCTGTCTGACCTTGCCGCGGTGGGCATAGCCATGGGTGCGCTATCTTGAGGCAGGAGTCCGAATTCCGTAGACAAGCCAGGAATGAACGGGGCGGTGGCTGACCTTGCTGCCGTGGGCGCAACCATGGGTGCGCTGTCTTGAGGCCGAAGTCCGAATTCCGGAGACAAGCCGCGGAGCCTGCGGCTGACACGATGGACGGGGGTTCGCACAAGAGGCACCGGGCTTGTGCTTCGGCTCTCCGAGGAAGGATAGAGCATCAGCCGAGAATACCCAAGCGACCTTCACCAGATGTCACAGATGGCCCAACCTGGCCTCATGTGTGAAGCGATACATTCGAACCTGCAGTGAGTGCCAGCGTAGGAAGACGCCGCCTCTGAAACCGCCTGGCATGTGGCAGCCTATCATGCCTCCTAACACACCCTTTGAAGAAGTCGGCATGGATCTCCTCGGACCATTTCCCATGTCGTCGGGAGGAAACAGATGGATAGCTGTTGCAACCGATTACCTGACACGTTACGCCGAAACGCAGGCTCTCCCTCAAGGCACAGCGTTTGAGGTTGCGCACTTCTTTATGCGTGCAATAGTGCTTCGACACGGCGCTCTGTCCGTCGTCATCACAGACCGAGGCAAGGCATTCACAGCTCAGCTTGTCCACGACATCTTTGAGCTGAGTCACGCCAGCCATCGAACTACGACAGCATACCATCCCCAAACAAATGGGCTCACAGAACGCCTAAATAAAACACTGGCTGACATGATTTTCATGTACGTGGATGTGGAGCACAGAAGCTGGGACCAAATACTCCCTTACATCACATTCGCGTACAACACTGCGACTCAAGAAACAACCCGCTTTACACCATTCCGTCTAGTCTACGGCAGAGAACTGCGGATGATGCTGGACGCCATGATCCCGTGCGCGGATGATGACTTGACACCAGATGCAGGCACCTTTGTCGAACAAGCCGAGCACGCTCACCAGCTTGCTCGCTTGCACATCACAGCTCAACAAGACACGGACTTCAGACGTTAAAACCGGCGCCACAGGGAGGTTACCTACAACACCGGTGACCGTGTGTGGGTGTGGACCCCCGTCCGCCAAAAGGGATTGTCCGAAAAACTGCTTCACCGATATTTCGGACCTTATGAGGTGCTCCGTCGTGTTGGCAACGTGGATTCTGAGGTTATTCCGCTTGGAACTGTGGCAACCGGTCATCGGCAACCACGGACTGACATTGTGCATGTGATGCGACTTAAGCCATGCTTCTCGCGTGAGAGCGATGACGCTCCACTTTAAACTGTGTTCGGGTTCTTTTTGTTCGTGTTTTTCCACTGTCTTCCTGCTTTTCCTGTTCGTTTTCTGCTTTGTACATACCTTCGCATCGAGAGGATGCTCTTTTTCGGGGGACTAATGCCACGGACCTAGCTCGAGCTACCTGCGCACAAAGCCGTGACGAGGACGAAGTGGTCGCGTTCGCGTGAGGCGTCCTCGAGCTGGCTTTGTTCTGGGCGATTAAAAACCTCGGCCGTTCTGCGGTCCCCCTCTACGTCTACGACTGTGCTCCGTCTGGCCTGTGACAATATTTTTTGCAACGGTTCAAGCATGCCAGATTGTTGGCATGCTTGGCAATAAGTCTCGCAAATATTGATGCTAAATTAACATGCCGGAGGTGAAGATTTTTAGCAAACGCACCAAGTCAGCATCTCAAGGAAGTGAATTTAATTATTTTCCCAGTGTCACTTGGGCACGGCCGAGTATAGAAGCCGCAAGAGTACCGAAAACCAAGGGAAAGAAAGCAGTTTCAATGTAGTTACAGGACTACGATCAGTTTCAGAGTGATTTGCCCGATATATCAGCCATGCTCACATCAACAGCGTTTAGTTTGTTCGAAGTATGTGGCTAAGTGTTTTTAATACTCTATATACCATATGTAGGAGGAAGAGGAGGAGTGATAAGAGGAAAGGCAGGGAGGTTAACCGAAAGAATTATCGGTTTGCTACCCTACACGGGGGGGGGGGGGGGAGGGGGTGAGTGGATAAGAAATTGAAACAGAAAGCAGAGTAACAGGAAATTGAAGTCGCGTCAAAGTCAGCATTCGGGAAGTCACAGCCTGTCATGCAGTCCAGAAGTCCACAAGAAACGGGTAACAGTGCCTTTGAGGCCGTCACCGCCGACGATCGCCGCGGACAGTGGCCGAGAATCTTCCTTTCCATCAGTGGGCGTGGATCTAGACGCTCCAGCGCCCGGCTGATAGAGTGCCTTTCGCCGCAGTAGGCAGGGCAGTCACGAAGAATGTGTGATAGCCTCGTCATACATGCAGATGGCAGATGCAGGGCTATCAGCCATACCGACCAAAAAACAGTAATGGTTGGTGAAAGCTGCACCAAGCCACAGGCGACACAGCAAAGTTTCGTCACGTCGTGGTAGGCCGTATGAAAGCCGGAGCTTCAGATCTGGGTCCATGGATTTCAAAGGACTATATGTACTAATTGTTTTAACATACCAGTGTTCAGGGTGTCTGTTGTGAAACTGAAGGTTGTAAGTACGAAGGTCTTCTAAATGGCGGAGGTGGTTGCTGTTGACGCAAAACCATTTTTTGTGTCAAAAGTAATTAATGAAATGGTAATAATTGACGAAGTAATCAGTTGAATTAGTGAATTACTGTCACAAATTAAAGTGTATTAGTTCATTCATTTAATCAGTAGTTACATAATTATATAACCAATAACTTCATTTCCATTCAGTTAATCACTTAAATAAAGGAATTGAATTAATATATCCAATAACATCTGACCTCATTACTACAATCAGTGACCTATTTCACACATTCATTGGAAATAAAATCAATCTGATGATTTACTCAAGTACTTAATAATGAATTAGTGCTAGGGTGTGCTTACTAGACGCTATAGCAACGAGACATAGTACCAAACCAGCTGCATCAAGAGAAATGCTTTCCCATTACTGCACCCGAGAAAACTAAAGTTCGCTTGTGATATTTTTTTCTAACTAGGTCAGTCCTGCAAGTGTCAAGCAGTCCTAAGAGTTACAGGCCAGATATTTTGACTGTACTGATCAAAAAGCTCCGCTGTGTGGGCGAAGAAAATCTGGTTATATATCGCACGCAAAACTTTCTTCTCAATGAGATAAATCTTGTTCTTATTAACGCACTGGTTGTTGCCCACGCAGGCTAGGAGTAATTCAGGTAGTATAAAAATAAAGATCGATACAACAGAAGCTCTAATTTAGATATATATATATATATATATAGACGCCTATGCCGATTTATAAACCATGCGTTACGAGAAAGGTTTGTTATTACTGCGGTCACATGGTGATCTCAGCTCAAATGACTCGTAGAGTGGACACCTAATACACGAATGCTTTCCACGGCGTCAATTAGTTCTCAATCTAAGTGCAGATCAGATACAAAGGTAAGAACTAGACTCTGCAGGCGTCTAGTTCAGGAGTGTACTCATGAAAGCTTTAAAGATAGCGACCGTAGTACATCATCCACCGTACCTTGATCTATGCTGTTTTGCACAGCGTGTTAAGGCAGCTGATATTACACCCGACGTAGGCAGCCTCATCCATGACATTATGCGGGGAGAAACCACAGTGTGTGGTGGAGTGCGACGTTCATATCTTTTGAAGCGGTCGCTTTACTACAAGAAGTCTCGGGCTGAGATAGCCGTGCATGCCGATGACCTTCAATGCTCAGCCAAGGTAAAACCTTCTCTTTAAGTTTGGAGAACCAGCAGATGGTCAATGGTCAGACCAATGGTCAAGCGATTGGACAGGTCAAGGGTCAACGTCAAGGGCCAAGATCAATGTCATTCCAAGGTCAAATTACCGTCAGCTATTAAACAAGAAAGTTAGGCTCGTTGGTGCTGGGACGCTGTCCCGTCTCATTCTCTGTCTCTGTCCAATGTTTTATTCGCGTTAGTTAACATATCGCCGCCAAGTCAAGGTCAAGCCGGGGACGTCAAGGTCACGTCAAGGTAAACTAAAATTTGGTCAGGTGATCGACTTTGGGCTTGCCGAAGAGCCTAAACACGGCGTTTACGTAATAGGCTGTGACGTCACGCCGCGATGGTTCGCGATGGTTTAGCCTAGCAAAGTCTTGTTATCCTGCTCCTTCAGAGTTTTTTTTTGTATTTTTCAGGCTAAACCATCGTGAAGGTTCAGTTTATGGTTTATGGCGGTTTAACGTCTCAAAGCAACACAGGCTATCAAGGACGCCGTAGTGAAGGGCTCCGGAAATTTTGACCACCTGGGGATCTTTAACATGCGCTGACATCGCATTGTACACTGGCCTCTAGAATTTCGCCTCCATCGAAATTCGACCACCGCGGCCGGGAGCGAACCCGCGTCTTTCTGGTCAGCAGCCGATGGCCGTAACCACTGAGCCACCGCGGCGGACGATCTTTCAAACTAGAAACGCAGCATAACGCCTGATGGTCGCCGACATCCTTAAATGGTCTTTCGTACAGGTAAGAGTGGAATTCGTACGTACAGAAGATCATCATGGGATACTATTTTTCAGGCGTTAACTAGTCACGCTCTGCCTCTCATTCCCTGCTCACACAGGAAATTACTCGCTCTAGTCCGCGCTTTCATTGAATGAGCAAGGTGCCGAGGTTCTAGCTACCTGTGTCAGTACGAATGAGGGCTTCGGCTTCTTCATTAAACCGGGCGGGAACTGGTGGTGTTTGCAAACGGGATTGTAGTTCCTTGAACCTTTCGTTTTTCTGTGTTTGCCCTTGAAACAGGTGGTGGTGGGGAAAATGTTTTATTTGAAGGCCTCAAAAAATTATGAAGCAGCATTTCGGGTGGCCCTCAGGCTGTCGGTTGTGGCGTCCAGGCTTTGCCTATAGTCGCGACGTCCTCTGCCCAGGTCATAAGCCGAAAATGGAGATTCGGCTCGGTGGTGGACAAGCAGCCTCCCACTGCCGCGGAATGTTTAGGTGGCAAGAGGCAGGGAGCTAGTGTGCTGGACAATAGAATAGGATATGGGCGTAGTCGGCTCATGGGCTGTAGGCTCCGCAGTACGCTCCGGGGTGGAGGAGGGAAAGACGTGAGGGGGTGAGAAAGGTCTGGGTCTGAAGCTGGCGTCACAAGCGTTAGGTCTATTTTTCTCACGTACCTCAAAAGCTTAAGGCAATGCGACAATGGCAGTTTACGAAACGATGTGCATGGATAGAGGTGCAGCCCAAAATAATCTCCAAACGCCTTCCTGGTCGGTTCAACTCGGGAAATATGAAATATCGGCTGCCGTTCCTTAGCCAGATCCCACTTTTCCTTGCTGACAACGGGGGACAAGTTCAGGTAGGCGATGCGGAACCTTTCTGGCTTCAGCTTAAATACATAAAATATGACTGCCTCTATCACTTGCTTCAACCGCCTCGGGCGTTTGGGCGTTCATCGAAACTCCTCGCGAAGAATATGGGGTCGTCTAAAAGGAAAGTCCGTACTTGGACCTAAGGTCATTGCTTTTGTTACGTTCAATCAGGAGGCCTATGCCCTAGGTCGCCGGGCAAGAACCTACGTCCATTCACCACCACTAGAGCAAAACATGCTTCTTAAAGGGCAACTGCATAAGTTGTAGATGTTGACGAACTTTAAGGAGTCGAATGTGTGAAACTTGCAGGAAAACCATGCAAAATCCTCTTGGGATAGCATTTTTGAGCGGACGTAATCGCCGATGAAAATCTCGATGGCATTCAAGCTTCTCCACAGATTGCAGCGCCTAGTGGGAGGGCGCACGATGGCGTCATCGAAGGTACGTGCGCTGTCAGCAAGAAATGAAACGCGAACAAGACAATTCAACCACGCACTGGAAAATGTGCAGCTCTTAGCCAAGAGAAGCTGTGTACCAGCTCCTGCTATTTAAATTTCGAAGGCATGAAGATTCTTCTTTAGAAGTGTTATTCAACAGCGCTTGTATTTCTAATGCAGGAGCTAATACATTGGTGTTTTTGTGTTGCCACCTCAGTTTTCTTCTTCGTGTTTCATTCGTTGCTGATGGCACATTTGAATTATGTAAGCGCTTCCTTTAAAGGAAAAAGCCAACGCCACTAAAGGCTAAGCCACTGAGGGTTATTTGGCAGCATCAAACGAAGCGCTGGAGGATTTCTTTGAAGGCAGTGGTAATTTGAATTTTTCCCTTCCGTCACGTCGCACCCATCTTGCCCGCTCTTCTCAGGCGCATTGACGTGAAGCCTAAAATTCCAACGCCGATCACGTCACAATTTTAATGCAAGCCCCAAAACACTTGGCACGCTTTACCTACAGCCTATATGGACTTGAATGTTTCAATATCGGGCAAATCTCGAAATGTGGTGCAGTTGCTCTTTAATGCGCATAAGTACCCTTCCTGCAGTGTGGATTCGGGGTCTGTCGTGAACAAACATGATTTTAATGATGATGGCTGCAGAGAAAATGCGCAGTATCGCCTCTCTTGACTACCCGGTCGGTAACCTTGCGGCCATGAAATTCCACTTCAGTGTCGGTGGTTGCCTTCAAAATGCACGTTGGCCTCAGAGCAGGGGTCAGTGCTCGGTCGCGTAACGAAATATGCCTCGGGCATGTCGTCCCAGTTTTCTCGTTCGCGTGTTTTGAGACTCATCGCGTCAATTTCGGGCTCAACTTCGTGTGCGGAGTCGTCGCAGTGGAATGCAGTGTCGTTACGCGTTTTCGTCAGTGAAGAATCTTGGAAACTCGGCAATCTCGACCCGCAAATTGCGCAAGCCTGTATCTTGGTCCGCCGAGAATGCTGTAGCGTCTGCTCTCGTGACGCAGTTGACCAAGCGAATTCGAACCCATTGACTGCCGCAAGACATCGCACGCGCAGTTCGGAGCTAAAGTCACTATCTCGAGAGCCCGCAGGTGCGCTCTATACAAATGTGATCGAATCAGTACAGTCATTAAATTTATGAGCGTGAACACAGCAGCGCGTGCCCGATAGCCTCCAACTCTACTCGTGACCACAAGCGGCGGCCGCTTTCGTAAACAAACTGGAAAAGGAGGTGTGTCCTTCGGCGTGCCGGGAGCAGGCATGGCGGCACAACCCTTTCCACTACGTTGCTAAAAACAGCCGTGGCGTATTGCCGCAAGTAGGGCTCGAGGCTATCTGCTACATGCTCCCCTCTTGACGCTCATCAACTTCATGACTGTACTTAACAGTCCGGCGGAAGCGATAGCAGCTAGCACATTTTACGGTCGTTAAAGAACGCAACCTACTGCTGCTCTCAACTGCGGTAAATATAAAGCTGGTAAATTAACTTTCGAGGTAAGGTCCAAATGCTGTGGATGTTATCTCGCACGTCGTTGAAGCGGTGGCGCGGTACGGCGATAATTCGAGATAAAAGCAGCCGCCGTGGTTCAATGGCTATTGCGCTCGGCTGCTGACCCGAAAGACGTGGGCTTTTCCTGGCCGCGGCGGTCGAATTTTGGTGGAGGTGAAATTCTGGAGGACAGTATTGTGCGGTGTCAGTGGGCGGTAAAGAACCCCAGGAGGCGGAAATTTTAGAAGCCCTTCACACTACGGCGTCCCACTAGCCTGAGTCGTCTTGGGACGTTAAACACATAAACCAAATCATGATCGATATTGTCGCCTTTCGCATCAAAAAGTTATAAAGCTCCGTACCAAGGTTATGAACCAACAAACATTACAAAACTTCAGGTTAATATAATCGATTCACTAATAATGGCGAAGCTTCTTTTTCTGTTCAGTTCGTACTCTACAATTCGGCCAACCGCAGCTAAATATACACACGGACTTATTATCGCTAGAAATTATTCGCTCGGTGGCAGCTGATGCACAAATATTTTAGGTAAGAGAATGCATATTTCAGGAACTTTCCACTTCTATTCCCGTACCGGACTTCTCGAGAATATTCTTTGCTGAAAATGTGATATTTGGTGAAGACTGCCTGGTTGTGGATGCTGCGCAGGATGCTAGTATAGCGCAGGTAGGAAAGTGTGCGACTTTCAGCGACACCCGCACAAAAAACACCCACCGAGCGATGTGCAAGACAAAAAATGTACTCACGTAGGCTCTCCCGGCAGTTGCGTCGTCTGCGTCCCTGTCCTGCTTGGTCGTTCAAGTTAAAATGGGCGCTGCAGAGCGAGGTAGAATGGCTTGAGTTCGCTGTTTGTGGAGCGCCTGGACAAGTTGCGAGAGAGAAAAAGTTCGCTTTTTCACTGCTGCGCCATACCAACGGCAAGGAACAAGGAGTAACACTGCGGGGCGCGCGTTAAGCCACACCTCGTTTTGCAGACATCAACTGGGTAGGAACAGCCGGTACTCTTTCATAAAACAGCGAAAACAAAGCGCACACGAACAAATAGACAGCAGTGAAACTAAATTCGATCAAACCACTTATTTAATATTACGCGGAATAGACACTGCCGCCTAAAACACGGCTATACCGCGACCTGGGCACTAAAGACAGGAAGCGTACAATGCGTAAAAGACTCACACTTGGTCGCCGTTCAAGTCCTGCTTGGTCCTTCAGTACAACGTGGGCGCTATACAGCGTGCTACAACTGCGTCACTAAGCAGCCAGTGTAGCAGCTAAACGCCGTCGCATGTCTTAAAAAGTTATCTGGTTCTCTGTTCCACCCCGTACTGTTTGTCTGAAAACCACGCCCCCACTCTCTCAAGTTTTTTTTTTGTGGCGCCATCATGTAGCAACCGCGAGGAACAAAGCTGCACAGGGTGTTTTACCTTTTTTTTTATTCAGTACTGCCCTCCGCATTTTTAGTAGCCAAGGGAGGAGCGGGTATAGGACGTGTGCAAATTAACGGCCTATGGCAGATAACAAACAACAAGAAGAGAAAGGAAATGGGCATACAGTCAAATTTCTGTGGA